>NC_142775.1:27384132-27536876 GCF_988280905.1 Pimephales promelas | reverse complement strand
CTCACTCGAGCTCCGATGGTTTTTGTCAGGAACTAGCATAAGAAATTCCTCTGTGCCCTTTCAAACATTTCGTCATGCTGCTTTCCTACATCTAATGTTAAATTAGTACCTTGCTGTCTGAGATGCGGTTTTGCAAAATGTTCAAGCTGCTCTTTTCTCAACCCTTACTTATACATTGTCAATAATGTATTTTTTTTTGTAATACAAATATGCCATAATTATTCAACCCATATTCAACGCTGCTGTTTTTAAGTCACTTATTTGTATGGAATGGCACAAAATTGTGTTAAAACACTTTGGAAACTATTTTGGAAACAAGTGTATTTATTACATTAGAATGTCTATGACTACAAGAAAATTCCCAAAACACTAAATGTTCCTTGAGACACAGCTGGCAACCTCATCATAAGTTTTGAAAAAGAAAAAAATGCACCAGAGAACCTTTGAGGGTTTTGAATAAAAAGCACAATGTCAAAAAAAGGGAATAAAATGTTTGATCAAAGCAACTAAGAAAAACCCTCAATTTACTGCCAAATACCTGATGAAAGGAGGAAAAAAAAAACATTTCAATGCAGAGTATAAGAAGATCACTAGACAAGCAAAAGCCGCTCTTGACCAATAAGAACATAAAATGCTGATTTAAATACGCTAAAATAAATTTAAATAGGCCTGTGGAGTTTTGGAAGAATGTTTTATGGAGTAATGTGACCAATTTTTTGGACATATGGATCAGCGGTATTTTTGTGCAAAAAAGTCTTAGTAGCAGAAGAAGACCATCTACATGGTCAAACATGGTGATGGTTCAGTCTTTCTATGGGGTGCTTTGCTACTGCAGGAAGTGGAAATCTTGACTGTATGAAGGACATCATGAATTCTTTATGAAAGTATATGAAAGTATCAAGCCATTTTGGCAAAGACTGTGATGCCTTCAGTGCAGAGACTAAAGCTTGATGGACTTTCCTGCAGAACAGCCATCCCAAAGTATTCATCCAAATCTACTGTAGCTTGGTTCAGGGATCAGTTTTATAATGTTCTTGAGTGGCCTGTACAGTCTTCAGAATGAATTTCATTACACATGTTTGGTGGAATTTGAAGAAAGCAGTGGTAACGTGAAAACCAAAGATTATTAGTGATCTGGAAGCTTTTTCAAGTGAGGAGTGGACCACGAATGCAGTAGAGACTTCTCAGGCAGCGTTTATTAGAGGTTATAAAGTATAAAAAAATTTGACCTTTGGGGGTTGAATAACTTTGAACATGATTTTCTTTTTTTTTTTTTTCAATTCTCATCAACTTTACATTCACAGAACCACTCAAATGTGTATTAATACACTTTCTATAATAGTTAACTGATGCCTTTGTTGAACTGTTTTCATGTATTTTAGTTCTTGGCAGCAAAATGTCAGGTCAAGGTCAAGTGGTTTGAATCATTTTGATTGCAACTATATAAAGACTTAATATGGTTCCTTGAACAATGCTATGTTGTGACCTCAGAACACTTTTACCATTTTGTGATTTGTGAACTAATACATTTTGATGTTAACGGCACATAACCAGCTACATACCTATGCCTTTTCTGATATTGTAAACTTGCTCAGTAGCTCACCTAGTACAGCATTGCATTCGTAATGTGAAGTGCTCGAGTACGAGTCCCTTGAAAATGTTCTCACGTTTGCTTTTGTTCACACTTTGGTTAGGTTTAGGATAAGTTTTAGTGTAGTCAGTGTGTTATTTTCAAATGCAATTGACTATTCACCTTTTAGTGCCACACACCAAGTCAAGTAATCTTTATTTATAGAGCTTGTTACAATGCAGATTGTTTCAAACAGCTTTACAGTGATGACAGAAAAAATAATGTAGGAAAGTTTGTTTCGACTGTAGCTCAGATCTAGCAGAAAAAATGTACAGCTTAAGTACTGTAGGTTCAGTGTTGATTCACTTCCGTTGTAAAAATCATTAAGCCTTGTTATTAATTTAGTTAATGTATCTATACAGCTGCCCTGGAGAAAACAATGATGTCATCGTCCAGCTCAGTTCAGTTCTCAGACAATGGTGTCATTGCAGGCAGAAACATAATATTGTTGAATGTTAAGACCAGACTTTTCATTTCCAACAACGTCTCAGGTTACGACTGTAACCTATGTTCCCTGAGAACAGGGAACGAGACAATACGTCGAATGACGCTATGGGGAACGCCTCAGGCGTGACAGGTGTCTGAAATCAAATATCAACTCACAGTAATCAGGTTGACCGGCGACAGCCCGTGCATCATCAGCTTGAATGATGAGCGCGTCAATCTGGATGTATAAGAAGGGCGCCTTGAAACCGTGACAACATCCTATCGTCTGAAGGGACTGTTGCAGGCAGGCCCCGAGGCATGGCAACGAGACGTATTGTCTCGTTCCCTGTTCTCAGGGAACATAGGTTACAGTCGTAACCTGAGACGTTCCCTTTCGAAGGGAACTCAACAATACGTCGAATGACGCTATGGGGAACGAAATACCCACTCCGCCATGCTGAGGGGAGTGCATGCCGAAAGGCAGTGACAACTGTCAGAACCAGTAATTCCAGGAACACTGAAACCACTCACCCTATGTTACATCGGGCTGTCAGTGACAGCACTCCCTACCGGTCATAGCCCAAGCTAATGAACCAAGAAAAACCAGAACGTAATAACGTGAGTAAATCAGGGCCAGCTCAAAGGCTTTAGGACCACAACTTTCAAAATAGAAGGGGTCCCTTCTAGGGAGTGTGGCTAGGGGGCCAAGAGACCCCCAGCCAGTCACTATTCAGGAGAACACTCCTCCTGAAATGCCCCCAGGCTGGCCTGGTGATCTGTACTAAGACACACAGTCTGGCCATAGCCTGTCCGTCCAAGACAGAGCCTCTGGAAATTGCCTAGAAAAGGCATCAAAAAACTGAAGGCCCGCGGAGCTGGCGGAAACCATCGAGTTTCGGATCACAGAGACGGGATCCTCCGGAGAGTGTGACTCAACCTCGAACCAATGGGAATCGTACACTCAATCCACCCAGTGCTCGCTTTTGAGCACTGAGGAAGTAAGAGAGGGATCAAAATCAGGAAGGTCAAAGAGACCTAAGACCTGATGACCCCATGTGTGGGGAGCTCCGATACATGAGGGCTCATGTCAGGAAGGCCGTACGTTGTGCGGCCTAAAACCCAACGACCACAGCATGTGGAAGCTCATCCTTCAGGGAAGCCAGAGGCTAGAACCTGACAGACCCACAATGTGGGGCTACCTTCGAAAAAGGTCTAATGAGACCTAAAACCACCAGTTGTGGGAGATAGCTCGAACAAGGGAAGTGCCTGTCGTAATGTATTGCGACAAAGACACATCTAGAGTGGGACCCAAAGTGAAGAACCGGAGTCTGAACCACATAAGAAGGGACCGAAGCATACTGCGCGTGACCCTCACCATAAGAAATGGATTTTGAAAAGTGCACAAGACATCTTGTCGGGTGACTTACCACAATAATAGGTGAAGTATGGGTTTGTGTACTTCACTCTGAATTCAGGAAGGCCTGGTGAGGCCTGTAACCCAGCAACCACAATATGTGGGAGCTCATAACCAGGAAGGCCTGTTGAGGCCTGTAACCTGGCGACCACAGTGTGTGGGAGCTCATGACCAGGAAGGCCTGGTAAGGCCTGAAACCTGGCGACCACATTGGGTGGGAGCTCGTACTCAGGACGGTCAGTGAGACCCAGCCTGGTGACCACAACCTGTGGGAGCTTACTCCACTAAGTGGAAGCTACTTCTTCCAGAAGTTAGCCAGAGAAGGGCGTCCCTGTAGCCAGTGACAGGACGCCACTTAAAGTGGGACCCAAGGGAAGACCGGGGTCTGAGCCACATAAGAAGGGACCGAAGCATACCACGCGTGACCCTTACCATACAAAATGGATTTTAGAAAGTACACAAGACATCCCGTCATGTGATTTACCACAATAATAGGTGAAGTAGGAGTTAGTGTACTTCACTCTGAATTCAGAAAGGCCGAACTTGAGGCCTGTAACCTGGCAGCCACAACAAGTGGGACCCCATAATCAGGAAGGCCTGACAAGGCCTAACACCCGATAGTCCCAATGCATGTGAAGACTCACCACTACAACTTAGCGACCACGAAAAGTGGGGGTTTCACATTCAGGAAGGCCTGGTGAAGCCTGCAACCTGACATGTGACAACTCACAACCAGGAAGGCCAATGAAGCCTGAAGCCTTGTGACCACAGAGTGGGAGCAAAGTGCTCAGGGAAGGTAGTGAGGCTGTAGTCTGGCTACCGCATCATGTGGGAGCCCACATTCAGGAAGGCTGGGTGAGGCCTGTAAACTGACTACCACAGTATGTGGGAACTCATAACCAGGAAGGCCCCTTTGAGGCCTGTGACCTAGCAACCACAATGTGTGGGAGCTCATCACCAGGGAGGCCTGGTGAGGCCTATAACCTGGCAACCACAGTATGTGGGAGCTCATAACCAGGAAGGCCTGGTGAGGCCTGTAACCTGGCGACCACAATGTGTGGGAGCTCATAACCAGGAAGGCCTGGTGAGGCCTATAACCTGGCGACCACAGTATGTGAGAGCTCGTATCCTGGTGACCACAGTATGTGGGAGCTCATAACCAGGAAGGCCTGGTGAAGCCTGTAACCCAGCGACCACAGCAAGTGGGAGCTCATAACCAGGAAGGCCTGGTGAGGCCTGTAACCTGGCGACCACAGTATGTGGGAGCTCATAACCAGGAAGGCCTGGTGAGGCCTGTAACCCAGCGACCACAACAAGTGGGAGCTCATAACCAGGAAGGCCTGGTGAGGCCTATAACCCGGCGACCACAACAAGTGGGAGCTCATAACCAGGAAGGCCTAGTGAGGCCTGTAACCTGGCAGTCACATTGTTTCCCTCTTTTTCTTTTTTTTTTTTTTTACACATCACCTCGCTCACCATGATCCCCGGCTCTGTACAGGAGACGATTTCTGAAAAAGAAGAGAAACAGAGTCATTGCTTTTTCAAAAACCATTTCCACTATTTTTTACTAATAAACCAGGGAAACAAAGGCGCTCCTAACACCAAGCTGAGGCGGGCCATCAGAAATTCTTAATTCATCATGGGCCCCACCCCAGGCCTGATGTAGGAAGAGCCTGGGAGCGATGGTGTTAGGAGACAGGATCCCAAGAGGCGATGTCTAAGAACGTTTATCCTGCATCACCTCTCTAAGATCCCGCCTCCCGCGGGAGTTTCGTCTCCTGCGCGCCCTGCTCCCCCTATTGGAAGGAGGGGGCGCACGGGAGGCGACACTAGCCCTCTGGGCCCGCCTGTGATCCTCAGACCACGACGGACCGGGCTCTCCCGCCTGCCTGGGCTGGGCCGAGGACCTCCGCGGTATGCAGCTCTTAAATGCCGCGGAACGCGCCTTCGCCTCCCTGAACTTCTCAACCACCGTCTCGACGGAAGGTCCGAAAAGTTCAGAAGACGAAACCGGCGAATCGAGGAGAAAAGTCTTATCCTTCTCCCCGATGTCAGCCTGGTTGAGCCACAGATGCCTCTCCGTGGCCACCATAGCAGCCATCGCACGACCGATGGAACCCGCAGACTGCTTGGTGGCCCGGAGAGTCAAATCCGTGGTGCGGCGCAGCTCCGCGACCGCGTCAGGGGACAAACCAGCCCCCTGATCGAGGTCCCGCAGCAGGTCAGCTTGGTAGGCCTGAAGGACCGCGAGGGTGTGCAGAACCGCACCCGCCTGACCTGCCGCCTTGTACGCTCTGCCATTCAAGCGTGAAGTTGTTTTGAGCGCCTTGGATGGCAGGGTTGGAGCTTCTAGTGATGATGGCCGACCAGAGGCGAGATAGTTAGCCAACGTCTCGTCTACTGGCGGCATCGACACATACCCATGCTCTGCGGCTCCCTCCACATCAGCGAAACTAGCCCGCTGATGCAGATGGAGACGCGCAGAGAACGGGTTCTTCCATGCCTTCTCGATCTCAGAGTGGAGAGCAGGAAGGAATGGAAGGCTCAACCGAGCTGGTGGTTTACGGGTGGGGAGGAACCGGTCGTCCAAAATACCACGAACGGGCTCCTCCCGGATGCGCCTCCATTCTAGCTGTAATCTATTCGTGGCGCGCCCCATAACATCCACCAGCTCAGCGTACACTGGACAAGAGGGCTGAGATGGTTCGGTCTCAACCAAACTGACATCATCCAAAGCCAACTCTTGCCCGGCCCGAAGAGAATCATTTACAGATCCATCAGAGAGAGAGAGCACATCCTCATCATTGATCTGTAATACGTCCTCGTCAGCTGGCGAATCATCCGAAAGGTTAACGCCCCTTTCCAGCTGATCCGCCAGCTCCATCTGAGAGCCCCACGAGCTCAATCGCCGCCGAGCCTCAGCCCGAGCGGGACCAGCACCGCGGGGTTCAGATGCCGTACCCACTTCCCTCGAGAAGAGGGACAGACGAGAGCGGAGAGTTTTGATGGAAAAACCCTCGCAGTTCGCGCAAGAAGCTCCCTCGAGAGCCTCCCGCGCGTGCTCTTCACCCAGACAGAACACGCACAGATCGTGTGGATCTTCCGGTGTCAAATATCTAAGACACGGATCAGCACACTTGCGGAAAGTATTCTTTTGCCGCTTCTCTGCACGCTTCATCTTGAATCGTTGATATCGAAAACAGACAAACAGTCCCTGAAGACGAAAAGATGTTGTCACGGTTTCAAGGCGCCCTTCTTATACATCCAGATTGACGCGCTCATCATTCAAGCTGATGATGCACGGGCTGTCGCCGGTCAACCTGATTACTGTGAGTTGATATTTGATTTCAGACACCTGTCACGCCTGAGGCGTTCCCCATAGCGTCATTCGACGTATTGTTGAGTTCCCTTCGAAAGGGAACTAACAACATAACACTGCCAGATTCACATTCATCCTGTGAACAATTTCATCCCATGTTTGACAAGCAGCGTGGTCATTCTGCTATTTATTTTCCTTTTGTTTTGCACTGACAAAATAAGTTAGACGGGTTTGAGACGACATGAGGGTTAATAAATGATGACAGCATTTTTATTTTTGGATGAAATATCCCTTTAATTGCATTGAATTGAATTGCCGCTCTGTTTTCAAGTTTCTTTCCTCCTGTCCTTTCCCCCCCTGTTGAGAATCCCTCATTCACACAGCTCCCAACATCACAACGACACCTTACGCTAGAATGAAAAACTCTGCCGAGTTTGATCAAGGGGTCCTGTGTGGAAGTGGGTCTGTTCACATAATATATTCTCTGAGAAAGATTTTCCATCTCTCGCTGAACAATGGCAAAGCCCTACTGCAGAGAACATAATCACATATAATGATGTATATAGTAATCTATTCCTAGTCCTCAAAGCTACCTACCATTATGTCTAGCTCAAGATTTATGGTGTTTGCCAAGGCATTCTGAAGTAAAGCAGGATTTTTTACATGTTTTGCTCAGTTTCACAAACAAGAAAATCTGATTCCGACCCTTAATCTCTCTGGTTCTGTCAGAACAGGTCTGATTTTTCCCTCGCTGCAGTGATTGATTCCAGATAGGACTTTTACCCTTGGCGCACATGACTTCTTGCAGCTGTTGACTTCGAAAAATTTGATAAATGAAACGCAAAGACATTTGCATTCCATAAATGATTTAAAACACCCTAGGTGATTCAATTTGAGCCTGATTGTTATCCTAGCTTTGCCTCCAAGAAGCAGACCTGCAGAATGAAGCAAAAAAAAAGCCTTCGGAGTAACAAACGCAGAGCGTTGCTCTCAGATCAGCAGCAAGGAAAATGAAGTAATGAATTTAAACTCACTGCCTCAGATGTTTTCTCTGTCCCTGTGAGTGCGGTTTAAACCTTTTTTGTACACAAAGGCCTCGTTTGCTTTTGTGATCAGCGCTTTCATGTGCTTCTCCTCAGTGTGGCGATGGAAAAAGATAAAGAGATTGATGAACTAAACTTGAAAAGGCCCGAATGCAGAAAGAGTCTAATCAGATCATTGCGGGCGAGGCTGTGAAATCTCTGCTGAGCAGTGATGGCTGATATATATCGTTTGGAAAAAAAAAAAAAAAAAATCTACCGCTTTCTGGTGCGAGTTGCACCAACAACAGGCATTGTATGTGCATCTGATATGTCTATGGGCATTAAGATCAACATAAAACTTTTATGGAAAGGATTATCATGATTGAGCCAATTAGCGGTGCCTTACAGAGCATGAGAGATGAATTATTAATGACTTGATTATAAAGTCAACTCAGTTCCACTTTGCAGAGTTTGAATTATTAGGTTGTAGTGATGGTTACTCTGTGGGGTACTGGCTTTTATTATTTGGTTGGTGACTGTTTTTTAGCACCATTCTTCAGCTAGTCTGAAAAACATAGCCTTTTTATTGATTCATATGGTTTTACGCTTGATGTAATAGGTGGCCTATGATTCTTCTAGGCATTTAACCACAGGCAGAGCTGAGTTCAACTGTTATAGGTGAAACCTTTTACACAGAGTTAACAGAGCTGCGTGACTCTTCACGTTATGGAGAGCTGAAGTGTGCTTTGGGCTTGACCTTCATCACTGTCTGAGAAACGGGGGGGTTCCCAAGGCTGTGGGTAATGGGACGATCATTTAGCTCCTTAAACAAAGCACTCTCATTATGGCCTGTGAGGAACAATCCCTCCAGCTCCATTTTTCACCAGAGACTGCCTGAAGAGAGGGGGCATGAGATTGTTCAGTGATTTGACTCTATGCAGGGTTTCTGCATGTCATTTAAAATCAAGAAATCTGGTGAAAACGTGAGCATTATTTCACATTGAGCCATCTGAATGGGCTTTTAACAAGCTGCAAATAATTTATTTAACAAGTTAACATTTAACTTTTCAACAATGACTGTTTTCCTCCCAATGCTTCAGGAGACATGAAGATCGTATCAAAAAATAATGGATAAATGAAAATGTAGCATACTTTAAATGGAAATGTAGCATGTGTTATTTTTTTTTTCAATATTAAAATTACTTTATATGTTTTCAGCTCACATTTCACACTGCTAATGCTTCATTAATTGTTTAAATATTTTTTTCTCTCTCTCTCGTTGAAAGTCCAGATGTTCTATTTTAATGAATGCGCACTTTGTGTGGTAATTTCACATTTACATATCTTCAAGACAGTAGAGTCATACCCCTTACCAATGTTTCAAATTAAATACATTTACATTTATGCATTTGGCAGATGCTTTTTTCAAAGGTGAATCAAACTCTCTATAAAGGACAAACTTCTTGCATGAGTACAACACCCTAAACAGACATACAGACATTGTATTATAGACAAAGCATTATGAAATAATTTACTTATAGATTGTTGCTGTCAGATCCAAGCTGACTACTTCTTCTGTCAACAAAAGTTCCTTTGCGAACTCTTCATGTGCCTCGTTAAAAAAAAAAAAAAAAAAAAAAAAAAAGTGCTCCAAACAAACATATAATCTGCGCCACCATTAAAATAAACCATCCACTTGTTGGCCCCTTCTGAAGTCTTTACAGAGACACAAATGAGCTGTTTAAACTGTACTCGTCAAAGCACTGTCCTGTTGTTGACCAGACTCAGGCATGTGTGCAATGCTCACATACAGTGTAAGCAAATAACAGCTATTTCAGTTAGTAAATTATGCTTATTTGGCATGATGTTGTGTTATGAGCTCTGAAATTTGGCCCGAACCCAGAGTTTTCCCCCTCCTTGACTGGGAAAGAAAACCAGCCAGTAAGGCGATGTGGTGGTGGAGGGATGCTGTGAAACTGTCATGGGACAGAGGTCAGGGAAAGCTATATTTATACCAGCTTCCTCTTGTGCTGATTGGTTGATTATCTGATAGTGTTCCTCCTGAACTTTGTTACATAACTTCATGAAGTGACTGGCCTATATTGCAATAATGTAGAGCTATTCGTTGATGTCTTGCTTTGGAGGCAGTCATTTGCAAATGTATTATGTGATGTCACAGAAGATCAAGCCAAATTTGATTTCTCTTGGCATAACCCCTTTAAAAGAAAACTCTATAATGAGCAAAATGCCTCTGTATTGATCTTTTGCTCTGCCTCTTGTTTAGCCTTCCTAGCATATCAATTGTTATATATGGTGCAAGATAAATATGTCAGCAGGTGCACCATTACACTGGCCCTAGTGGGGTCTGATTGATTTCACTCCCAGATGAGTTTCTTCTCCAACTGAAAGGTTTCATGGCTGGAGTCACGTGTGGTCTTACATCCGATGAGGCCTGGTTTGATTTGTAACACCATTATAGTTGTTCGTTTCTAATGTAGATGGGATATGTAATTGGCTTTAAAGGGATGTAGAAAGGGAATATACATTTTCATGTTAATATAAAAGTTATTGTCTCAGTCTACTACTACTGTTTGCGAGGTTCATGATATACAGTGGTCCTATTTTTCTTTTTCGACTTTAGTTTTTGTGTAATGTTGCTGTTTGAACAGAAAAAAAAAAAAACATCTGCACGGTAACAAAGCTTAAAGGCCATTCCTTAGGGAGATATTTTATTTAACAGAGCTTTCCAAAAACTACAATGGACTACATCAAAACTTGTAAGTACTGTATGTCTTATTATTTGTAGTTGTGTTTTCTAATAACAGTTCCCGTTATACGTTTTTATCTTGTTGCTATGATGTAAAAAAGGGGCAAATCTGTTTGTCTCCGCTAGCCTGTTAGCTAACATTAGTATTGATATAGAGTTTATTCTAGATTTTCCGCCCCTTAGGAAAATGTACTTTGGTTTTATGATCAATTACATTTTGTATTACCAGTTTACAACAAATATGATGATTAAATGCCGTATTATATTGTATCTAAATGTACAAGAAAATTACACACAAAAAAATATAATAATAATAAAAAATACCTGAACTTAACGGCACATTCGGGCCAGACTGGGGTGAGAGGAGCTGTAATTATGTAAAATATTTGAAAAATGTGAACAATCAAGCATGAAAGCATATTCTAGTACACCACAAACACTACATCTAGACTTCATAAAAGGGCATAATAGGGACCCCTTTAATGATATTCAAGGGTCGGTTAGTATCAAGGAAACACGATAACATTTAAAGCTGCTTTTTAGGTAACTGGTTAGCAGTAAGGATCATGGCCCTCAGTGTGGGAGACCTTTAAAATCCAATCCTATTTGCAAATATCACTGTATCTCCTGTTCTTCAAGGCCCTGTTTATTTGCTCTTGTGATAAGGCTTATCTCCGAAAACAGAGCATCCAGTTGGTCTGCATTTCTCCATCAATAAGAATAAGCAATTAAACACTTGTGGCACTGCACTGTCTATTAGCATATCAGTTATATCCTCCTCATGGATGTTAACAGATTTTCTTGAGGTCTGGATTTGCATTATTAGGAAATGTCTCATCTCATTCCCACATGTTTATCTCAAAGACGGGGGCTCAAATTTGTTATGGATTTTAATTAATTTATTTATTTATTTATTTTTTTTCAAAAGAAAATGTATAGCTTTTAGTCATAACTTGGCGGGTGCCAATTAGAGCTGTGCATCAAAACATTTTATTTTCGGAAAGAAGGTATTTATAGCTATTTTGGAAAGCTCTTTTAAGTCTATTACGATTTAATAAAAATGGTTGCAAACACATTCCATTTTCTTGAACACAAGATCAAATCTCATTGCAAGTTTGAAAAATGTTGTTGATTAATTTTGATGCAGAGTTATCTCAGAGTCAGAGGTGAAAGGAGCATGTTGAAAAAGCTTTAGACAGGCATGGAAGATTGACATTTTAAATATATTTTCCTCAGACAAATACCAAGTACAGCATAGAATGACATTGTGTTATTTTGCTTTGAGAAATGGACTGGCATTTGAACTGGCAGAATAATGCTGCAAGTCTCTTTCTCTGTGGCCAGCAGGTTTATTCTCTCCCACCTCTCAGAAAAACAGCTACAATCAGCTCTGGCGTAAATGACTGCAAGTGTCATACTCACACCAATTACCACTTCCTTTCTTTCACAGAGATTTTGTAGCACATTAATCCAAATTATTCCCAAATCTAGACAAAGCTAATTAGGTAATTATCTACCCCTTACCCCTGAACACATCTATACAAGATATATGTATGTGGATACAATAAATAATAAAATATAAATGATTATAATATGAGTAATTATGAGTTAAATGTTTGTGGTTGGTAAGATTTGTACAATAATATGTCCATAATATAAATATGGACAAAACAAAATGTTGGGTTAAAAAATGCAATTAAAAATTTACAGTAGAAAAATGAAAGTTAAATTTGGGTTAAAATTTGAAACCCAACATTTGGGTTTGTCCATATTTTACCCATATTTGGGTTCAAACAACCCAGCATTGTTTAGAGTGTATGAAGATGTTTATGAAAAACGTGTCTTATGCTCATCAAGGCTGTTTTTATTTGATCAAAAATACAGTAAAGGATGTTATATTGTAAATTATTATTTCAATTTAAAATAACTATTATTTGGCAACACTGATTTTTTTTTTCATCAATACAGTTTTCAGTATCACATTATGCTTCAGATATCTTTCTAACATGCTGATTATGTGCTGATCAAGTTGCTGTTTTAAATGTATGTTTTATTTTTGGAAACTATACTATTTTTTTTCAGGATTCTTTTATAAATTGAAAGTTTGAAAGTATGACATTTATTTGAAATATATTATAAATGTCTTTACTGTCACTTTTGATCAAATGAATTAGTCTGATGAATAAAAGTATTAATTTGTTTAAAATCCCCCTGTGGTGAAAATCAAGATTTTAATATTCTTTATATCTTTATATCTATATCTATATCTATATCTATATCTATATATATATATATATATATATATATATATATATATATATATATATAATTTATTTATTTTTTATTTAGATTTGTATACGAAAAATCGTATAGAATTAGCAATGTAGCGGGTGTATTAACTTTTAAACTGTAGTACATTTAATTACATTATGTAATGAATTATTATACTATATTTTATATTCTAACAAGGCATGGGCATTCTTTGAACTTCCCTACATTTAAGCCTGCTTGTTTATTATAGTTTGATTAAATTTGAGCCATTTGCCAACCCGGTCTCATCCCAAATCGTCATATAACTGACGTTTTGGGACGTCTTTTGACCATACGTCAATATTCGCCTTTTTAGGGGCCCCTTAAACGTCGGTAGATGAGGTTATGGGATCCTAACTCTACCCCATACCTAAACTTAACCCTAAACCTAACCCGTCACCTAACTGACGTTAAAGGTAAAGCGTCAGTTGTATGACGGCCCGGGATCGCCATCTACCGACGTTTAAGGGGGCCCTAAAAAGGCGGATATTGACGTATGGTCAAAATACGTCCCAAAACGTCAGTTATATGACGATTTGGGATGAGACTGTGTTACATTTGCAGAAGTGAAAGGGTTTGTGTTCACCTGCATTACATTGATTAATCTCATGTAGATGCTCTGGAGGTCTTAATGGTTGCGTTTCCAGAACATGTGGATCCGGTTTAAATGTGAGAACTTGAGGTTGAACACATTAGAGCTGGGGCAATGATTCTCTGCGATGAGAAATCAATAAGGGTTTCATTAAGGAAGGAAGGTTCATCTCAGCCCTTTCGTCATGTATCATTCAGGATTCGGTGGTTGCTGTCCATCACAAAGTTAAGAAAATGAAGATGAAAAGAGAGAGGTGAAGTGTGCACTTGACTCATGGTAACCTTACCTAACTTGCTGTTAATGAGCATCTTGAGGATATGAACTGAACTTGGCTTTCACTGCCAAAGCCAAACTGAATGTTTATACTTTAAAAGAATAAAGACAGATTACATTTCCTTTACATCCCATGTTTTTGCTCTGGGACTATATTTTCGACTATTTTCTTAAATTTAAATGGTTTCAAGCTCAGGGCAGCCAATTATTGACTGCATATAGTGTTCACACATTTATCCTCACTCTTAGTGAACCCATGTTTAATGCAGTCTGGGTTGTGTTTTCTTTTAGTGTACCTTGCAGGAGGTTTGCTAATGGTTTTTGAGGATCAAAGGTAAGAAAAATTAGGAGGAAAAGTCCTTACGAAGGTGTCTGCCCATCCTTTTGCCATGAGGACATAATTTTGACGATGAGATGATAAACCTGAATGTTCTTGAAATATACTTTGTTACCAAAACAACTGGTTCACGGCATTCACTGGTGCTGGAACTGTCAAATGTGCTGTCTATTAAATTTACCTTGGAACACAGTGTAGGTGCAGTGTTCAATGCTTTCCTAACATTATGCGATAACGCGATTGGGAGTTGAAGCCGGTGTGTGCTATCTTCATGAGCAGGGGGACCTGATTGAGGTTGTCTTAAAAGCTTTACATTTAGCCTCCCCAGACCCACCAGAGAGGAATTTTCCAAGCCGTTTTCATTCCCAACTGAACGTTCCTTGCCAAGATACAGATTTCAGAAAGCCCTCTGCCTCTTATGTTCCTTGATGCTATGAAGGTTATCTTATCAACCACATGCAAAGTTACTACCATTTTTTTTCTTGGGAAATTAAATAAATATATATATTTTTTATATATATACAATTAATTTTTTGTGTGCGTGTGTGTGTGTGTGTGTCCAGTATGGTTTGTAAACCAAATGGCTTAAAAAAAACAGTGTTTTTTTTTATTATTCAAAAAACATTTTCTGTGATTAGTATAAGTTTAGGGGTAGGGTTCTACAGTTTGTTTATTATAAAAATCATTACACCTAGAGTCCCCTTAAGCAGTGTGTGTGTGTGTACGAATTGCTCATTTAAGCCTTGCAGCTCAATTCAAAAACAACTGCTTTTAATGATTTTGATATATTGGTAGACACACTCGCAAGCTTTTGGTTGGGTTTGTTTTTGCATATCATTGTAGAAAAAATCAACACATTCTTTACTACATATCTTTATTCTCTCTATTCTGTTTGTTTAAAAACTATATATATATATATATATATATATATATTGGAGCAAATATGAGCTTCACAACCATGAAGCTTTAGTATTAATTGTCTAAGTCTCCAGTGAGCAAGTGTGGCCTTGTGGAACACATTACCTTATCTCACAAATGATAAATCACCATCATTTGTGACAAATTTGCCGTAAACCAAAATGTTTAGGAAAACATAAATCCCCATTTGTCATAAACTTTGCACACTGTGCAATTAGCTTTTCTAAACACACAAATATGTGTTGCATCAGTTCCAGCTCTTCAGCGTAAGTAAAGGTATGAACTGCCGGGGAAGATTGCCAAAAGCAGTGTGACAGACACACTCTGTAGGTGCTGGCATGACTACCAACCTATCTAGTTTTTGGTAAAAGGCCAAGAGTCGTGTGTTATTTGACAGGAAGGGACAGGAGGATGTGTCCATATGCTCTTAATGGAAGCAGTGTGTCATATACAACAATCGTTTTCATCTGGTTTTGCATTTGACTCAGATTGAATGTACACACATTACTAAAATTATTCTTTTAAAGATTTCAGTAACTTCTTGTAATGTTAGAGTAAATGTTAAATGTCATGTTTTTTTTATTTAAAAATGTAAACAATAGTGTATTGCTTTGAAATATTGTTTAAACATTTTTTTTTATTGTTATCCATTTTTAAATTATATATATATACATGTATATTGACATGATAAATTTGCAACTCATGACTTTAAATGAATTCATGGAAATGTGTTAATATTCAAATAATATTATTTTAGACAGCCAATGCAAACCACACAAAACAAATTCTGGCTATCACAAACTGTTGGTCCTGCTGGTTTTGTGGCTTCTATTACCTAGTGACAGATAAATGTGTATCAAATGTGTGTATCTACAGTATCAAATGAAGAGTTCAGATGCAAAAGCCTCTAAATGCCATTTGAAATTTTCTTCTTTAATGATGATTTTTGTCAAACTTGTATATTTAAGTTCAGTAATTTCACTTAAATAACAATTAATAGGTAATTATCATTGCCATTTAAGTGAAATCACTGAACTTAAATATACAAGCTTGATAAAAAATTATCATTCTAGAAGAAAATTTCAAATGGCACTTAGAGGCTTTTGCATCTGAACTCTTCAAATATACTGTAGAATGTTACTGGACTGTTTTCTCTTTTTCAAAGCCCTTTATGTACTGAAAGTGGCTCTTTGGCCTTGATAAACTGAATGTGATAATAAACAGTGATGACAAACAGAATATTTAAGGAACTTGACAACATTTTATGGAAAATAATACGACAGTCAATGTAACTGTGACAGCACTGCCAGAAAAAGAAAACTGCCTAAGTTAGGGGACTGACACGAAAACATTGTCAAAAAGCCATCACTTTCCATCAAGTAGGAATTTATAGCTAAGCAACTGTTGTGGCAGTAATGCTTTCTCTGTGTCATCACAAATTACCCACCCAGCCAGTGCAGCAACAGATTCGGTAAAATTGGTTCCCCTGCGATTCGATTTTCTCCTCTCTTCCACACACTCCTGTTTGAAAGTCTATAGTGTGTGCGTGGTAATTAACATGGTATTACATGGCCTCGGGGCCACTCCAGGGGCCCTTGCGAGAGGTGCAGTGGATGTCATTGTCCTCTTGTCACACTGCTGTCCAAGGCTTGAGACTATGGCATTCTCGCTGTTCTGTATTTTACTCCACATTCTCTCAACAATGTATTCATATGGATTTCGGTCAGAAAGACTGAAATGGAATCACTGCCCTAGATATGGAATCTTATCCTTGTCACTAGGGAATTTAAGTCACCTGTTAATGTCATTTGTATTAATTACTTGGTACTGACTCTGCGGATGTTTGAGATATACTAGTAGTACAGAGTCATTTGTGTTGAGGGACAGATATTTTATTTTGAGAAAAGAGAAAAATATTATGTGAAGTGTTCAAGAGAGTATATAAAGTCGTTGCATTAACACAGATAAAGAAATATTCTGTGAAGTACACTAAAAATAGAGAATGTGAAGTTGTTTAATTAAAGGGAAAGTTCATCCACAAACTATGTCGTTTACTCCCTCATGTCGATCTAGACCTGAATGATATTTATTCTTCTTTTGAACACAAATGAAAGGATTTTCAGTGTTCATATACAATGAAAAGTCAATAGGGTGTAACACAGCATTGGATTTTCATTGTATGGCCAAAAACAAATAAAAAAAATCATAACATCATCTTTTGTTTGCTATAATAAAGTATGAGTAGTAAACAAGTTCATGAGTTTTTATTTTTGGATGAACTTGTCCCTTAAATAATTACTTTCGCCTGATATGATCTTGGCTCGAAAAAATGGCTTTTATTGGAGTAATCCAAGGCTGTCAAACTACTAGAGATTCATACCCCTCAAATTATCCTTAAATCTGCCCCACATATAAATGTGTACCCTTTTTACCCTGCATTTTGTTTTTAAATGCATTTTTGTGAAATGTGTGTTTGAGGTATTTAAAAAAAAAAAAAAAAAAAACATCCAATTGGATTGATCATTTAATATGTGACATTTAGACATGTTTAATGAGACACTAAATACTTTTAAGGGGGCCATTCTATCTATCTATATATAAAGGTCTAAAACACAACTGTAAATTTGTGGTAAAAAGCTATAGCCTTGGTGAAAGCAAACTAATCACCATGCATCCATCTAGAAGGTAGAGTTGTGCAGGTCTACACCAGATGTGTTGTGCAGCAAAACTAGATCTCTCTCCCATTACAGTCAACAGAGCTGTCTACACTTGAAGCAGCCCTGATGCACCTTCAGCTGACGGACATCCTTGTTCTATTTTTAACAGTCAGCACAGATACTCCACTTATTTTTTTGGACTGCAATAAAATGTCTTCACTTACAAATTTCAAATGTGTGATTTGATGGCTATATATTTGAGTCTTTATTACCAACGCATTCTCACCCCAAGGCGTCACCTTTGACCATGCTTCAATATTTGACGTTTTAGGCGCCCTTTAGCGTCACTTACATGACGCGATCCTACGGCGTCATCAGACTGACGCTAAAGGAAAGCGTCAGTTAAAGGACGCGGTTAGGTTTAGGTGTGGGGTGGGGGTAGGGTACACGCGATCCTAGGGCGTCATCTAACTGACGCTAAAGGGCGCCTAAAGCGTCAGATATTGAAGCATGTCCAAATTCTTCCCAAGGCGTCAGTTAAGTGACGCCTTGGGGGTGAGAATGGGCTGTTATTACATAACTTCTGACTGTTACATCAAAGACAGATTGCAGTGTTTCTGGCCTCTTAATGAGACTGATACCTGCATGATGTGCAGTTGCGCTTTTCAAGGAACAGAATTTCAGGCATCATTAGACCACTAAACGTGTAGAGCAGTGTGCTAGATCATGTAAGGAAAAGCAAACTGAATAAAAGTGCATTGTGATTCATCATACATCTTATTTAGTTTCTCCAGTGGTGATAATTGACTATTGAAATTAAACCGATTGGTTCAAACACCTCGATTTATTCGGCAGCAAATCAAGTGACTTGAGTCATTGGGCCCTATACACCCGGCACAATGCAGCGCCTGGTGCGGCAAGTTTTTTTGTTTTTTTTCAGCCTGACGCAGTTATCATTTTCACGTCCTGCAAATGCATTTGCGCCCATGGGCGTGGTGGTCTGGGTCATAACACTGACTGTGTATTAGAAAGTTTGAGTCATCATACTGGTAATTACGTGTATTTGCTTAGAGGGAAAGACAAGAAAATATCAATTCAGTCATCATTTACTCAAAAAAGGCGATTTTTCAAAAGTTTATTCATACAATGGACAGACACATCAGTTATGATAAACGGAAGCTCAAGCATGTTTGCTTTTTATGCGAAAACAAGCAGGTTTGGTTGAGCTTCAGTTTATGGTCACTGATCAATGTTTATATGTAAATAAGAGCCTAGATTAAATATGTTTATCACATAAAGCGATCGAGTCTCCTCTGAAGATTTGGACTAAACCGCTCAGTTCATACAGATTAGTTTTATGACCTCTTTATGAACTTTTTGAAATGTCAAAGTGGTTGTTGTGTAGCTGTCATTGGAGGGACAGAAGAGGATAATTTGATTTGTGTTCCAAAGATGAACGAAAGCCCTACGGGTTTGGAAGGATTTTTCAGTGTCTCAAGACATGTTTTTTTTTTTTTTTTTTTTTTAAAGTTGAACTTATTTTAACTTGAGCACCTTAATTAACGAAGTTAAGTCTTGAAGACAACTAATGTTTGTATAAAAACATGTTCTGTGTCAACAGCCCCTACAATAACTGTTAATATTATTTTTAAAATGTAAGTTACTACATATTAGAGGTCACAGAGATTCATGGAGATTCATGAAATGGAAAATCTAAATGTCATTGATATTTACACTCATAAGAGGTTACAATCTAACTATTTTCATATATATATGAAGAGTTCAGATGCAAAAGCCTCTAAATGCCATTTGAAATTTTCTTCTAAAATGATCATTTTTATCAAGCTTGTATATTTATTTTCAGTAATTTCACTTAATTGTCATTTAAGTGAAATTATTGAACTTAAATATACAAGCTTGATAAAAATGGTCATTTTAGAAGAAAATTTCAAATGGCATTTAGAGGCTTTTGCATCTGAACTCTTCATATATATATATATATATATATATATATATTTTTTTTTTTTTTTTTTTTCACCCTTCTGAAATGGCCACATTTTATATCGCCCCATTTGTCACTTGCTGGTACTGGTAAACACTGGTAAACACGTTTCCGCCTTTCACCTCAACCAGTCATGGATCCATACGTTTGCAGGTTTCTTTCAGCTGTGTGTGCTGGAAGGAGGCACGTGTAGCATAAATGAGACACTCCTAAGGTTGCATCTCAATGAGCTGTGTGAGAGAACATGGCTGTAATGATAAACTGAGCCAAAGCTGCTGCTGGGCTTTTGCTTTCATACTCTATGGTGTCATGTCTCCTTCAAAGTGAGTTGGTTTGTTTTCAGAAATGAAAGGGTCATGTACACGGTAGGAAATGCCTCATGCTGAGGGAGTGGTGTTGAAAGAGATTTCTTTTCTTTCTAGCAAGTTGTTGATATTACTGTAAATGTGTTGTGATTTTGCCTGTAGAGACATACGCTGTATAAAATGTGGATTGCATTGTTTCTGAGTTAAATGCTTCTGAGAATTTAATTGACCCAATATTTCTGAACATGGACTCTCAGTCTTTATTCACCTTTTTCTAATGGTTTCTTAATAGAATTCATAAAAGTATAGAATTGAATATAGCTTAGTTCTAATAGGGGCTCAGTGGCAAAAATGTTTTTTTTTTTTTTTTTTTTTTTTTTGCGTGCATATACGTAATGAAAACCCCCTGGGTAGGTTTAGGGGGAAGGGGGGTGGGGAGTTCTAATTATACGGCAAAACGTGCGTATCATATGCACGCAAAAAACGCGTACCATATACACGCAAAAACTAGTTTTGCCATTTCTCTCTCTCTCTCTCTCTCTCTCTCTCTCTCTCTCTCTCTCTCTCTCTCTCTCTCTCTCTCTCTCTCTCTCTCTCTCTCTCTCTCTCTCTTGCTCAGATGTTAGTCCAATGAGATTTGTCCAGTAAAACAGCCCAATTAGAACCCAATTAGCAGCTGTACACATGGAATTTGTTTACATGGTCTACACGTTTTTATATGTACTTTGCATGTGATCACAAGCAGATGGTAGCTGCAGAGAAACACCTTAATGTGAAGCTATCTGAAGATATTTCTTGTGCTGCTCAATTTGCAATTTGTTTGAATTGGGTGATGTCATTTTTCGCTCAGCAACATTCTCAACTTTATCTGTTTTAAATGTCATGTCATTCCAAAGTGAGTATTAAATCTAATCCATTCCGAAAGGCAGGAGTAGACTGTCCGGTTTAATCCATGTAGAGGACATGATGGCTTTTAAAACTTTCTTTATTATGACTTTGCAAGGTCCCCACTTGTATATGCTTGAAGTCTTGAAAAGTCCCAGACTTTACCATGTTCTGACTGACTTTACTTATTTTATACTTGTATACCTTTCCTAATCTAATAGAACTGTCTGTGAATAATGCTGCAATAATATCCTTCATAAACAAAACTGTTACATTACTTATGAATGAATACATGCAGTGAATCTTCACAAACTAGAGGTACTCACACATTACAAGATGTGTGACTGTGAACTGTGAACAAAGTGTATCTATGACAAAAGCACTAGCCACTCAGTATTTATTTTTAATGATGTTAAAATGCTGCTAATTTGAAATCTGAGTTGATAAGCTAAAATCTCAAGAACACATTAAACACCTTGCAATTGACTGAAATAAAATACATTTCTCTTGAATTACAATTTTTATTATTAATAAGAATATTTAAATTTGTGTCTTTAATAGATTATTTGATAAGATTCTCAGTGATTGGAATGAAAGGGGACAGATCTTGCAGATAAAGATGTCTGCTACATAAATTGCAGGGTAATTTATTCCTCCTTTTTGCACTCTATTCCCCTAGATGGCATGAAGAAAGATAGCAGCTCCTTATTTTCATCATGACCTTAAAGTGCCATCATACAGTATGTGGTTCCATTACTAGTGACAAGTGTGAATTACATTGTCAATCTTCTCATTGTTAAAGATCATGTTATCTCTCTCGGTTTCCATTTTAAATGCATTTCAAACCATTTCAAAAGCCTGAGAAAACAGTCCCATTTTTGCTCTGCCCAACTCTGCAAGTACAGAATGTTACTGTATATCCAGATGTCAGAGTGCAGGTACTGCAAGCTCAACTGTGACTTTTTTTTTTTCTCTCAAGTAAAAATATGTCATTTCTACTGACTATTTTTGCTTCTTCCCTGTTTAGTTTGTTTCTGAGAACACAAAGAATCTATCAATGTGGTGTCATGAATGATTTACATCAAGAGTTGACCCCGTTTCAATGCATGATTTTATTTGCCTCCGATCCGGGTACATGAGGAATGAGTGATGAAGATCTCAGGCTTTCAGGCTCTGGATCTTGTCACAAGTTGTCAGTTGATCCTACGCTGACAAGAGTTTGCTGTAAATAAACATGTTTGTCTGTGCGTCTCTTACAGGCTTGCCATACTAACACTATGCAAAATGCTGCATATTTCTTTCAGCATGCAGCTGGTGCTGCCAAAGCGCCATCTGTCCCAAATTACAGAGTATCTTTTTGAATGTCTTGTTTTTAGCTTTTGTCATGTATCAGGAGCTGACTTTTATAGAGTATATGTTCTTTCTTCTTACAGCAGGCTTCTGTTTAACGCACATCTTTCACATTCATGTATAGTATACGCTGCTATAGAACACACAGCTCATAAACACCATTGTTTCTCAGAGTTATGCTTTGGTTGTATGGTACACTGCAAAAATATACAGCATACATACACAACGACTTCTACCTAATCTGATACCTAAAAATTACTCTCATTGGTGTATCCAAGAGTTAAATTGGGCCTGATGTATCAAATAGTAGAGTTAGAATTTTGCATCTGTTCTGATTGGATTGTACAATCAGTTTTTATAGACCAAGTGTAAATGTCCTCCAAGACACTTGTGAGATCTGAGCAATTTGACCACCTCAGAAGAAATATTTGGTGTCCATCATACTCTTTATAAAAATAGTGTACCCATTTTCTGTACAATTTCAAAGGAATTAAACAAAACAAATACAGGGGCTCTTTACACCTGGCCACTTCATGCGTTTTCTCAGATGAGATAGCTATCTGATAGCTAGCATAGGGCCTACATTGTTTTCTTCACTCAGTGTCTGTATGTCACACTGTACAGCATCATTTCTTCCTTTCCCTGATGTGTACAGTCAACCCCCCCCCCCACCCCCACCCCCTTTGGACACTGTCTCCTGGTGCACTTTTTTTTACTGTTGTGGTGCCACACATCTTATTTAGAGCAAGATGAAGGTGCACGTCCCATCTTATGCATGGGAGCTGTGAAGAACTCCATTTATCTTCTTCCCCAACCACCGAAGAATGCCAGTGCAGCGTCCGTCCCTGTCTAAAGGCTCTGGAGATAACACCTTGCTCCAGCAGTGGCTGACACTTCTGTTTTTTTCCACGAGAAAGAGGAAGTCAAAGGCAGGGATTATCACATGCTGTTGTTGTAGGAAGCACTGTTGACGGCACAATCATCATATTGATCAGTGTGTACAGTATGTTCACCTGAAATCCATTCAGTTCTGCATTCAGTGTGGAAAAAGATGCTAGACTTAAGAGTGAATTCTCTAAACAGTTGCATACTTGATCAGCGTAGTAACTGTTTAGTGATCAGCGTATCACTATTTATTACCAGTGAATATTCAAAATATGTTTTCTCATAAAGAGCAGTCGTATAATTTGAGAGGATTTGGAAACTTTGAGGTACCAATGGCGAGTTCCACCAGGAGGAGTTTGTCTATGTCTGTATGTGGGGTTAGGTTGTGGAATAATCTGGGGCTTGAATTAAAGCAATGTCAAGGCATTCACAATTTCAAACGTCTTTACAAACAAAAGGTCTGGTCCCATTGAGGTTTGATTGTATTCATGTGGTGTGTTGGATCAGTAATGTACCCTTGTGGTATTCCTTCTACCATTGTTGGTAGCTGTTTGTCATTGTTATGTACCCTTGTGGTATTCCTATTACCATTGCTGGTAGCTGTTCATCACTATATACCCCTGTGGTATTCTGTCTACCATTGTTGGTATTTCATAATCATTGTTACCTAATATCTTCATATTATGAATATGTATCGTGTATGTGTGGTTTTTGCACCTGTGCAACTATAATATTGTTTCCAAATGAGGTATTATTACGATTATTTTATTAATTATTATGTTTCTGTTTTGTTATTATCCTCTTTGAGATTTTGTTGTTGTTCTTGTTGTTGTTTGTTTGAAGGAGGAAATGGTTACAATTATTTTGTTGTTGTTTGTATAAATTCTTTGACAGATCGGGCTGGGGTTCAGTAAGTTTTACTTCTCCCCACTCCATTTCAAGTTTAAGTGTATACACTATACATTATTATTATGATGAAACCTTTCTGTTATTACACTATTTGCTTGAAACAAATTAAAGAAATAAACAAAACTGTAATGTACGCAATCCAGTCTTACATTTTTATATTTATTTTAATTTATAATCCATTTTAGAAGTTTATTTTGCTATTTTTAAGCATGAACCCGCCATTTTTGATGTTAATTAATCTTAATATTGATCACGTCATATTCACAAAAGCAAGCACAATTTGCCAATGCCATTAATGTCATTATTAAAGCTAACTGAACTTTAAATGCATGCAAAATCGCCCCCATTCCCAGCCACACTCAAATGTTGTGTCCACAATTTTCTGGTGTGTGTGCTGTTACCTTATTTGCACAGTTCCTTTAGTGAATGGTGCTAAAACAATGCAGACAGCTCATCTACATAAATAATGTCCCGGTGAATTCCCCCTTAATGTTGAGAAAACCACAGATGCCTGTTTTGAACTGCAGTAAAAGTGCGGTCCTTCCAGTGTTATTTCATCTTTAAAACACTCAATTTAAACAAGGTCATTGTAGGATCTCTTGAATTCTCAGTGTTGCCAGAGTTACTTCTTGCTGCCTGACAGAGATTTAGATTGTGAGTATTTAGAGGAACACATCAGCCCGACAGACAATCTTCATCTTAATCTCACTGCTGTCATGGAAATCTGCCCGTTTTTCGGTCTGATAAGGTCCTTTCCCTTGTTCAAAATGTGTTTGCAGTTTTTCCAGATGCTCGCCCTCTCTGGATACATCGTCTTTAGAACTGAAGAGGCTCAGTGACAGTGAAAATGAGCAAAAACATGTTATCTCATTTGTACAATTTGGGCCATTTCAATTTTCCCTCTAGATGTATGTCCTTGCTCTTCTCTGTTGCTGTCTTCTCATCGCCTTTTTTTCCTTCAGTTGGCATGTGATACCAGTGTTCCTGATAGCTTTGGAGAGGTGAGAGTGTATCCTCACTCAATTAGCTCTCAGCTTGCATGCTCTCTTATGTAAAGAGTCATTTACATTACAGAAGACATGCAATTACACCTCAGGAATAATATGAGTTTGACTGAGCCTGTCAGTCACTCCAGCGGCAAGCCATATCTCTCTGCTCTCTGTATTTGAGCCAGTGGCGTAACTTTGTTTTTTTTTTAAAAATCAGAGGGCAGAATTGTGTGTTTGCTAATACAATGCTATATCAGATCAGATTTTTGAATTATGTGTACAATAATTCATGTTTAATTTCAATAGTACATGTAGTTTAATTTATTGACATGTCATGTTTGATGGGATATTTTCATCTTTAAATGTGCCCTTACTGTCTGGTGGTAGAACTAGTATATCAGAGATAACGGCTTCTTATCCGCCCTCATGTTTTTTTTTTGTTTTTGTTTTTTTTTCCCTCTCTCATTAAAACCCAAAAGATGTTCATCCGTGATTGTATATCAAGAGCAGTGACATGTTTTTTTATGGATTTTGTTTTGAGATATCATTGGAACAAATAGAGAGTGTCTGCAACGCCGTTAAGCGATGGATTGAAGTGCTTGTATGTGTGAAGATTGTGCACGAAACTGATAACCAACAATTAACACTTAGAATGATTTCAAAAACAACACATTCCAGTGTCAGATCGCCTCTAAACAAAAGAACAAAATGAATATTCTGTTAGTCAACTGGAGATGTTTCATTTGTATTGGTTTGTATTGGTTTTTGTAAATGACTAATTTCCACTTTATGTCGTCGTATTTATTTATTTTTTCTTTAAAAGTGTACATGTAGAAAGTGTAGTTTGATGCCGAATGGGGCAGAAGTTTTTTAAAAGTAGAAATGATTTGAACTTTTTAGAACGTCATGCGTTATAACTTACAACATTTGTGTGTGATTACTTGTGGTTTTTGAGGACATGATTTGGTTTTACAATAAACAAACAGACACCTACGGTGGCCAAACAAACACAGCTCTGTCGATGATTTTCTGTTAAAGCTTGTTGATGTGGATGGTCTCGCTCTCCTCTGGTCGACGTGTGCGCGGGCACACTTTTCCGAGAGAAATGCTCATATAAGGAGTTCCACTAGTAAGATTTTCGGCACAGAAATTAACGAATGATAATAACGAATCTTTTTTTCGAGTCATTTGGTTCACTGTGACTCGAAAAAATGACTCGAAAAAAGATTTGTTCATTTTAATGAATGAGTTCGAACTGGAGAGTCATGAAAAGCATCACAGAACAGAGCAAGGCGAGCATTTGTGCTTATAAAACTTACACTTAATTTATTTTTGAAATGACCGATCATTTCTCTAGATAAGACCTTTGTTCATCGTCTGGTGTCAACCCTTTGAAGTTGCAATGAAACGGTCATTTAGACCTTGAAATTTGGGTCCATTGAAGTCAATTATATGGAGAAACATCCTGTAATGTTTTCATCAAAAACATTAATTTCTTTTCGACTGAAGAAAGAAAGACATGGACATCTTGGATAATATGGGGGTGGGTAAATTATCAGCAACTGTTTTTTGAAAAGTGAACTAATCCTTTAAAATGAGAGAGCTTGCGTTCACAGACACCAGAATTAACGTGTTCACAGTAACGTTCATCAGGCAGTAATACCAACGCATTCTCATCCTTAACGTCATATAGAACGCTATATGCAAAAACGGCGCTATACTACGCACATGGCACCCGTTATCGTTAATATAACGCGCGCTTTGAGGGCTAAGTTTAGGTGTGGGGTAGGGTCTGCGTGTCATATTCACGCTAAAGGATTTATGACGTCTTGGGTTCGCGTGTTATATTAACGATAAAGGGTGCCATGTGCGTAGTATAGCGCCGTTTTTGCATATAGCGTTCTATATGACGTTAAAGGATGAGAAAAGGCTAGTAATACAGCACGTTCAGTTCACGTTCGCCCAAAATATGAACCAGTTCAGGCACAACACTGTGTGATTTAAACTCTTTTAAACACACCCACAGAGAGTAATTGCAATAGCTTAAATAATTTCATGATTCTGGATGTGAGCTTTCTCTGGATTTGATTTTAGCGCTGCAAGGTTTCATTATAACCACAAGCTGTCACTCAGTTAGGAGACTGCTGACAATGTGAACGTATGTTTACAACAGAGCTATATTTCCGTACTTTATATTTGAACTTGCTGATAGACCTGGCAGGGGGGGGAGTGCAGTTAAAAAGATGTTTCCGTTCACAGTCCTTGCATGTATACCTCACATGCATCATCTGGAGTGTTAACTGTAGCTCCATCTGTCTGGATGAGCCTGAGATGTTTGTGTTCAACGTCTCTGAGTGTTGCTCCACAGCTGACTGAACTCCACTCAATTATTAAGTAATTAAACATCAGTCATCAATACTGCCCTACAAAGCAAAAAGGCAGTAACTGCAGTTTTGGTAAAGCATTAATTATTACAATTTTCATGACATTCAAGGCATCCTTTGTTATGTGACAAAACATCTTATGTTAAATGCGTGTCATTTTAGAGAAAAATGGTAGTCGTTTGTACAGTAACTGCAAAAAGCCCTAGTAAAAGTCATTTTTCTCAGCTCTGCACTCTGCGTAGTTACTGCCTTTTTGCTTTGTAGGGCAGTATATTTCTCATCAATCCAAACAGACACCTGGATGAAATTAAGAGTGGTAAAAGATGAATGGACTAGAAGTTTATAACCACACGAGGTGCCATATATACGAATGCAATAATTAAGCACTCGCTAGACTGAATAAATTAAACACGACAGGATTCAGCATGGAGATATAGTCATGAATAATTTAGTTCCTCGCTTAACAGTTAATTTCAAGTCTCACAATAATTTGCATGTTGATGGAAATTTTTCAAACTTCTCTGTTTATTTTAGTAATAAAATACAAGGCATAGTGAGCAAGTTTATTTATAAACATGCAATAAAACCAAGCCTAAATTGTAACTTTCCTGAATGCACTGTAAGTCACTTTAGATGCAAGTGTATGCCAAATGCATAAATGTTAATTTAACAAACATCTGGGCTAAGCTGACAAAGACAACAACCAAAAGATTTGGAGCAGTGTTGAACAGACATTGATTTTGTTAAATGTAGATATGTATTCGTCTGTTTGTGGTTATCTGTATGAGTTTGTCATTGTATTGTATTAGGTTTTTTTTTTTTTTTTCAGTCACATTTTTTTTATTTTTTATTATTAATTACCTCCACATGTTATTTTAAACAGTCTGTGGATCAATTCTTTTAACAAAATGTCCCTAAAAAAAAAAAAAAAAAAAAATACCATATGGGTTTGATACAACATGATATATCTAAATTAATGAATCATTTTTGGGTAAACTATGCTTTTAGCATGTAGGTGTAATAGTTATTACTGTTCATAATAAAAACAATCCTCACACTTGTCTGCAATCAGGTTGTGGGTGAAAAGAATAGGCCTCCTGGTGTGTCAAGCGCAGTGCTGATCCTTTGATGTAGTTACAAAAGCTGTAATGAATGGGGCGATGCCACTGGCTGTAGGTGAGACCAAAAGAGGGGCAGTGGGATGAGAAGGGTCTGGTCATTGATGGACTGTGTGATTATTCAGCCCTGGAGGTGTAGATCTCTGGAATTGAACGGTTTGTTGTGTTTGCTGCTGCTCTGTCAGTGTAATCACTCTGAATCAAGCTGCTATAGATCACTTGCACAGCACAGCTGGTGCTGGAACAGCCGCACAGGCTGGGACGAGGCTGGGGTGCGGAAACACGTTATGCTGACCAGGTGCAGTGGATTGAGAGGAGCTAGTGGCTTGTTAGGGATCAGCGATTCACTGATTTTATGAGCTGCCTGGATCATCAACAATCAGCAGCTGTGTGTGTGTGCAGGTGTGTACACATGTTGAGGATATTTCATGTCAGTTCTGCACACTGAACGCTTTAGCCCAAAGCACCACTGGGAGGAAGGTGCACTAGTTTTGCACTGTCAGACTTTTGATCCATACAGTGTCAGGACCATATTGATCCTAGTACTGGCTAAGAAATGATAAACACATATGCATTTACATTTTATACTGGGACTTCTCAGTCTTTGGTAGGAAGGGCGGGAAGCAAACCATTTTAATACAGTGCCTTTACCACTTACCATACACTCTAGCCGTTGAAGAAGAATGTTGTGGTCAATCGTATCAAATGCAGCGCTGAGACAAAACCAGCACAAAACAAGAGCCTGAATCCAAAGCAAGCAAGAAACGGACTTTTTAACCCCACAGTATCATTATTTCTGTGTTGCAATAATTCAAATTATCCCATTAATATATATATATATATATGAAGAGTTCAGATGCAAAAGCCTCTAAGTGCCATTTGAAATTTTCTTCTAAAATGATCATTTTTATCAAGTTTGTATTTTAAGTTCAGTAATTTCACTTAAATGGCAATGAAGATTACCTATTAATTGTCATTTAAGTGAAATTACTGAACTTAAATATACAAGCTTGATAAAAATGGTCATTCTAGGACAAAATTTCAAATGGCACTTAGAGGCTTTTGCATCTGAACTCTTCATATATATATATATATATATATGAAGAGTTCAGATGCAAAAGCCTCTAAATGCCATTTGAAATTTTCTTCTTTAATGATGATTTTTATCAAACGTGTATATTTTATTTCATTAATTTCACTTAAATAACAATTAATAGGTAATTATCATTGCCATTTAAGTGAAATTGCTAAACTTAAATATACAAGTTTGATAAAAATCATCATTAAAGAAGAAAATTTCAAATGACATTTAGAGGCTTTTGCATCTGAACTCTTCATATATATATAGTATATATATCCATAGTACCTCACAAATCACAAAAATACCCTCCAACAACTATATAGTTTATAACCATGTTACCTTTTACACATTTGCAGGTCTCTCTCTCACTACATGCAGTGGGTTGTTGTCGTGTTTATATTGTAGATATTTGCTCCACTCTTGATTCTTCTCTCTGAAATCTGTGTTCAGCGTTACAAATAACCATGTTAAGTCTGTGCCTGCTCGTTTCTGTATAGCGCCACAAGCTATAGTTCACACTCTTATGTCTATGAATGAATATGATTCTGAGGTTGAGTGTCTGCAGACTGAGAGGGTTATTCATCTTTGGTCTGCGCAATATAATATTTGATTCCCCTGCTTTTTAAACATCCGACCAGTTCAATACAGCAAAGTTGACTTAACCATTAGCATGTTTGGTGAAACTATCAGTTTGTAAACAGTTATTATTTTTGTAATTTCATTCAATGTGTAAATGAATGTGCGATTGACACATAAATTACACTCTTCAGCTTCAAGTGCATGTGAATTTATAGAACACAACAGATGCATTCACTAACTAAATGTATATATTCAGGTTTATATCTGCAGGTACAATAACAGAACGACAAATCAATCTTGATCCATTTGTGCATGTGCAGTCAATCTATACTCTGGAGGGAGTCTGTGGGAAGCAGTGAGATGCCTTTAAACACTTGGCTTCTTTAGGGGTATGAACGTGAATGGATGGTGTTTACATTGTATTTGCTATTTTACACTCTTAGCTTAAAGTGTGAGAGATGTTTAATTCCTTTAAATGCCTTAACATGGTGTTGTGGTAAACCTGTGGCGGTGTCCCATGAAGAAATAACTAATGATGTGCTCCATTGAGCTACAGTACTATTCAGCAATTTAGGATGTTGTTGCTGAGAGTGCTGCTTTCCAGCAAACATAATTTACTTCTATTTTCAGTTTGCACAGATGAGCTTTTAATGTGGCTATCAATTTAAATGAAACAAACCACTAAAATAATAGCATTTTTATTATGAAGTCCCTAATAACACACATTCCGTACAGTGCAATAATTGCCAAAGTGTCTGTTCAATGTTTTTGTTCACTGTTGCAACACGCACATTTCATTAAGTTTTCCAAATTTCTTAAATTGTATAATGTAGATTTTCTTTGCATTGTGAATGTTCATCTGGGTCTGTCAGGCTTCAAAAACGACACGCAAAAAAAGCCTAAAGAAATATGATAACTTTGTCATAAATTAACCAATATTTATGGGGTTATTGTCTGAATATCCTTCCTGTTATTTAAAGAAATTCAGATGAGTTTGTAAAGACATGAAGGTGAGTACATGATGACAGAATTCTATTTTTGGGTGAACTAATCCTTTAAAGTAGAGCATAATGCAGTTCAGGTGATGTGCTCTATCACAGATATCCTGATGATTTATGTGCGCACTGGGTTGAGCTCACAGTTATGAGTGCTGAGGTATTTATGTGAAAAATTAAGTTCTTTCTTTCGTCTCCACTTTTCCAGGTCAGTGGGGCAGGTGCATGGGGGAAGAATGTGGAACTGGCGGGGTCCAGTCCAGAACGGTGTGGTGCATCCACACAGAAGGCTGGACCACGCACCACTCCAACTGCCGGCACGCAGACAAACCCGAGAGCCAGAGGTCATGTTTTAAAGTGTGTGAGTGGCACCAGGATCTCTTCGAATGGGAGGTGTCAGAATGGGGGCCGTGCGTTCTAGCCCCGTTCCAGGCCAACGAGCTCAAACCTCGGACTGCGGAGTGCGTCACAGCCCAGCACGGGATCCAGAGACGGAAAGTCCATTGCGTGCGCACCTCGAACCGCACGGCTGTTACCGAGAGGATATGCGAGTTCTTCTCTCCACGACCGGCGCTCGAACAGGCCTGCTTAATCCCCTGCCCTCACGACTGCGTTGTGTCCGATTTCTCCTCCTGGTCCGGCTGCAGTCGAACTTGCGGCATGGGTCTCCAGCATCGGACCCGGCATGTGCTAGCTGCTCCGATGTACGGAGGCGCTAACTGCCCTAACCTCACCCAAATGAGAAATTGCGCAAACCTTTTGCCCTGTCCAGTTGGGGAAAGCGAGCATCACTACAGCCTTAAAGTCGGCGCCTGGAGCGAGTGCAGGCAGCCGCAACACAAGGGGCTTTGGATGAGCGGAAGGACCATGCTGGACTTCAGCACGGGAGATACCGACAGGAATACCGTGAAACGGCATATCCAGAGCTCCCAGCACCACCATCACCACCTCCACCACCACCACCACAGCCTCAAGGGCCTGGACGTGGAAATCGGCTACCAGACGCGCCAAGTTCGTTGCGTGCGCAGCGACGGCAAGAATGCCATGCTGAGGTAAGAAGCCCTGAACGTACGCAGACACACCAGGCGTGTCTATTCAATTTACAATAATCTGTGTACAAGCAATGCATGCCTGAAAGACAAACCCTCTGAGAACATAAACCCTTTTAAGGTCTAAATCCCAGATTATGCTCTTGAAAGCAAGGTACTGCTGCTGCTTGTGTGAAAGGAATTGCTGTTCAGATGGATTTTTGAAGTGGGGCTAGCTAAATCGGTTAGTCCTCCTTTAATCTCCCTCCCGCTGCCGTACCATAGAAGGTGTGCAGAGAGACATGCCCCTGACAGCAGCGACGGCAGTATGGAAGAGCTGGATCTCTGATCAGAACTGACTCTTGCATGATGGGAAGGATTGAATTCACTCTCCTGCTCCAATCTCTGCATCCATAGTATGAGTTTGGAATGACGGTCAATCACTGCCTGTTACGCTGTAGTTTGTGCTTTATTCTCGTTTCAGTCTCGCTCTCTGTAGAATTAGAAGTCGTTGAGATGTAGCTCATCCTTCTCTCACAAAGAGTATAGATTTCCTGCAAACTGAGGATAATGAATGCTGGAACTAAGGCAGGCTTTGAACATGACTTTAAAGATGCCTCCTTTGCAAAATATTGATTCAGGCAGGCACTCATGAGAAAGGTTTTAAGTCTCAAATCTAGACTTTCATGTCATTGCTCTATTTTACCTGTCTTATGGTGTTGTCTGCTGGAGCTTTCTTTGGGTTTGAATATTTTTAATATTTCAAGGAACCCAGTCTAAAATTAAAAAAAAGACATCTATGTATAATGTTATCAAGATTTTTACATCAAAAACATCCTAATTTAGAACTAATAAGTTTTGACCCTCTCTCTCAAACACAGAGTTTTGATATACGAGCCGAATTGAAGACTTGGAATTAAATGCCCACTGCTGGTTTTGTAATAGTTATGCATTTTAAAACAAGTAAGTACTTGGAGTTACCACAGTTATAATTGACAAAGGCTGACTTACTGTGTTTCGACTAAATAGAATTATGTAAATATAGCCTACCATCGTTTGTTACACTCATTCGGCTATTCATAGTTTATCCTTTTGATAAAGTCGTGTTTTAAATTTAATGAAACGTGTCATTATGTCTTTTGATGACAAAACAGAGGATGGCCCTCACTGCAGCTTCTTCGATCTGTAACAGATAAAGCAATTAGTGACACACACAACTGAACACTGTTAGTCATAATTGTGTTTTGCGACATTACTGTCAGATCCAAAATAGTTTTTGCATCATCTTTTATTTTCAGTCTATCTGAAAAGCCTGCGTTGAACTGTTTCTTGTTTAAAAAACGAATCCACAGTAAAGTGAAGCGTTCTAATTGGAACTTTGTTGAAAATAAAGTTCATCCACATTTTCTGAATGGTAGGATCACAAGGAAGGTAGTGCAAAGATTGTGTTTTTCCACAACTTAACACTTCAAAACATCTTGTAACCCTCAGAGGCATCTATATCATATTGTTGCTTGAGTAATCCTGTGTTTGCATCTCTCTCATACATTTTTTTACCACTACATAACATGCAAATTTGGTGCGCAGGGCTGGAGAGGCAATGATGTAGAAGTAGGCGTCTTTCGTCGCACTATGACGTTTGATGGGTCAAAATCTGAAATGATTGGTTTCAATAAAAGCTAATTTTATACTAACTAGTAAGTTTAGGTTCTGAAACTTTAACACAGTCTCATCCAAAGAAGTCATATAACTGACGTCTTGGGACGTCTTTTGACCATATGTCAACATCCTTAAACGTCGTTTACATGACGATCCCGGGCCGTCATACAACTGATGCTTTACCTTTAACGTCGGTTAGGTGACGGGGTAGGAAACTTTCAGGATATTTGTTATAGTACAATGACTGCCAATGCCAAGGAGAATTTGATTTATCAATTCATGACCCCTTTAAGGAATATTTGTGTGTGTTTTATATCTATAATGTGTGATTTATTGCTTTATATGAAGTGCAAACAGCTGTGTAACTGTAAGAGCATGATTCTTGATGTGACTTTAAACAGACTGTAAAATGGGGATCATCCCTTGTTAATCTTCATGTCAGGTGAAAAGAGGCTGCTACACATACAGATATCTTCATTCTTCACGCTTTTGGCGTTGTCACCTGCCATTGGGTTATGAAGACAAAAGCTTATGAAACTTTGCAGTTCTTGGGTGTTGTGTTATTTTCACTGAGATCTGTTGTGGCAAAAACAGTTTAACAAACAAACAGCATCATAGTAAGAGACATTAGATTCAAATTGTACTTCAAAAGATGTTTATTCTTTTGAAGGAGGCTTGTTCACAAAAATACCGCGACAGCTACCTCGCGATAGGAACACAGACCTAAATGACATATAGTACAGACAGCTTTTATACACCTTTCCCCCCGCCCCATGGTGTTTTACTGCCCTTACTCCTGTGAGAGCAAAAGTCAATGACCTGCCCCTCGCCCCATGGTGTTTTTACTGCCCTTACTCCTGTGAGATCAAAAGTTGATGAGATCAAAAGGCTTTATAATGCGGTGGTTCCCTTGTCTATAAACAAAAGCCTTTAGCATATCTTTGGCTGTGTGTGTGAGAGAGTTCCTGCTATGTAAATACAGAGTAAAAGGGGAGAAACACGTTTTAATTGAAAAAGGAACAAACCTCATAATGTGGAACGAAAAGGAAAATAAAAGTACAAAGAAAAGAATATTAAAAACATTGAAATTTTCTATAACAATTCCTCCTCTTTATCATTCTCTGATAATAAAGAGTTTTAAATGTAAAAATAAATAAACAAATAAAAAAAAAGTTAAGCAAATAGTTAAACACTTTGTCTAAAACCGGGCTAAATGGGTAAACACTGTTACCGCATTTCTGACATAAAATCAGACCCTCAGTCATCTCAGACATAGGTTGAAGCATAGTAGGAATAAACAAAAAAAAAACAATGAAAATAAAATAAAATAAAAATCCCTTATTTAAATTTTCTTTGTGGCCACACCCATGGAGTCCTAAGGTGGCACAGTCCATAAAGACATGCTTTCTGTTGTGTAGATGTCATCTTCAGACTTTTCGCCCATGCTTGTTGTAATACCAGTTGGTCAGTCTTTGTTTTCCTTTCAGTCCTGCTTTATTAGGCTTCCATCGCACTGTCGCACACTTCACACCTATACACTGGATCTTGGACCAAACAAGTCAGACAGTTGGACTCCAATCTGGGAGCTGTCCCTTTTCCAAGACATGCACTGGATATGAACTTTTAGGAAACAGGGATTCTGTGATTTAAAAGAGCATATAGTACAACAAACAACAAAAGCGTACAGCATTCTTCAATGTAAACAAAACAAATAATAAAGTAAACTCAAAGTAAAACAAAACAAACAGTTATCAAATGGTGTTATCTGTGTGGCTGCATTTAGCTGTGGCTATGTGTAAATCAATCATGCCTCAAAACAAAGATGGGGGAGTTTTACAATTGTGATGTAAAATTTGGTCCTGTTGTTGTAACAGGGAGCCAGCATGAGAATGTGAGTATGAGATGTGATCTGGCTCAAAATCTTCCCACACCAATGTTTTTGTTAAGAAGCATGATAACAGTGCAAAGTTTTACAGTTACTGAATCCTGTTGTGAGCAAAGCATTTTCATTGTTAATGCAATCGTGAAGCGCATTGCAATCACATGCGCATTCTATGTTCCTCTATCTGGTCTTACTCTAGCTATATTGAAAATAGCAGAGTTTTCCACCAAGGAAACAACCACATCCACCAGGCATTATTCCATTGGGCACATTCCTGTATCAAAATCTGCTTTGCTCTATAGAGAAAAACTAATTTTGAGTTTAAGTATAGTTTCTTTTTGCCCTGGCGCTTCCCGTCGAATCAGTCCTGCAATTTGTTATACAACAATTTTATTAGGGCATTTTTGTCCTCTAGTAAACCATATCATTTTTGGCCACTGTTACCATTACATCCCCCTTTTTTATGCAGGAATCCATTCTTGCATCAAATTAACACAATGGTGTCCTCTCATCAGAGCATTTGAAGGCTAATAGCCTTCAGTCTTACATTCTATTTTCTGTCAAGTCAGGTCATGCTGTACAGACTTGTCGATGTCAGTCATCATTTTTCCTTTGTTTACAATAATCATAAATGTTAAGGACTCTCTTGATAATTCGATATCTTAGCCAATATGTCACTTTGTTCTTGCCATAAAATCTAATCCTTTTGTTTATCCCAACCCATGACTGATGTTCATTTAACTTTACAATTCCAACTTCCACCAGTACTCAAACTGATTCGGACAGTAATTCATATATAATTGTTCATCATAAATGACCAAAATCCATGACCAGCAGACAAGCTTGATTGTCAGTTTGACTCAAAATTATCATCCTCTCTTGAATTTGTCATTCGCCTTAACTCATCAGTAGTGATAAAACACTCTTTTCCAGAGGTTACTGACACACACTATTCAGACAGAGCAACTCCTTTAAACTCACTCTTATCAAGACATAAAGTGCAATCACCATCAAATACATCTAAATATGAATGCTCATATTTCTTATTGTTATCTTTTCTCTAAAAAGATTTTACAGTTTAAATGATATTTTAAACCCTGCATAATCATATAGCTTTTATCTAATTATTTTCTATGGCCTCTTAACTATAGTTTCAAAACATGTTTGTTCATTATTCATTTGATTCTAGAAAAGTCAGCTGTGTTGGTTTTGATTCATTATCATTAAATTGCTTCAGCTTCTTTGTCTGAATGAAAACAAAGTACCAACCCTTTCTCCTTCAAGCAGTCTCTCTCTCTCGAACAAACGAATAATCTTTTCAACAGCCTCCTAAGACTGTAATTTAGACGGGGTAAATTCCTTACACTAACCTTTGACCTTTGTCATTCAGACTTTTAGTTGTCTTCATCTTAAGCCACCACCATGCCTTTGTCCCAAGACCCTAAAATCTCTGCATTTTTCTTGCAATTAACATCATAAAAATGTTTGTCAATGTCTCCACATCAGATGCATCCACCTGTGGTCTGTATGTTAATGATGTTTGAGACACCCCACTGTCTGATAAGGTTCCCTTTGTCTTACACCGGCCCCATTTCTACAATCGACTACCATTTGTTTAGATTGTGTTGAATTCCAAATGTGTTGAAACAAAATAACTTCACTTTTATCTCAATGATAATTAAGCCATTTTGGAGGATGAGTTCATTCTAAAGTATATTTGGGAGTGGACTCTTGGTTGAACCAGACTAAACTGTATCACAGTCCTCTGAGTCCCCTCTCTGATGCCCTTTGCCCAAAGTGGCATCACATCCACTCCCTTCGCACAGATTACACCTCCCTTTCCTGGTGGGCAGGTGCCCAGTAGCGGTGAAACCCTGCCTTAGGTTGTCTTCTAGGGCTATCGAAGATCGTACCCGTCGTTGGGATGACACCTCATGCATACTGGTTACAGCTCCATCCAATTAGGCAGAATTATCAAAGAGACTTTTCTCAAATTTGACAGTTATGACTTTTCACTTGGGTGTTGGTGAGAAGATATTCAAGAATCATCACAGTAGAAGTATCCCAAAACAATAACAACAGTATTAAATCACTTAAATCCATTAACCATCTTAAAAGCAGCAACCTAGCTGCTTAGATTAAACACAGTGAATTTTGATCACAACTGTGTACATTCAGTGTACTTCATCTGTAGTCTGGGTCATCGGTTCTGCTTCATGGTGCGTATTAAGATCTAGACAAAAATATAACTGGTTCAAGAATAACCTAGTTAAGATTTTCACTTAAACTTCTTTCGTTTAGGATCTGTATTATTATTTTAAAGACTTCTTTAAAGTCATTCAATTTTACTTCTAAGACATTTACAAATAAAAATTGCCCTCTTTTTGGCAATGAATTATTCTGACATTCCAGGGTCTATGATTTTCAACTGAAAACACTGTATTTTACCATAAATAGCTTATTATCAATTATAACATGCCCATAACAGCTTCTAGCTGACATTAAAAGAGAGACAGATAGACTCTTGAGTTATTCAGAACTGGTACTTCCTGCTTCTCTCAAACTCAGACTTTTATCTGTAGCCCAGCTTAAGGCATCTTTTCCATTAATTACTTGTATTTTTAATAAAGCCCAATTTTATAAGAGAATTTAGACATTACAAATTTCTACTTGAGTTTCTCGTGCTGGTCACTCTCGTGCGCCCCAACACACATCATATTCAGATAAGCAAATTGTTTCAGCCAAATCACAAGTTTTATCTTCTAAAATCAAAACATCAGCTTCTCTTTCTTTCTTGTTCAACACTACCAAGCTTTTTACACATTTTACATTTATCAACTGTTAAACCTGTAACATGGCTTGCTTAGCCTATTTTATCTTTTATAAAAATAGTAATGCTTCAAATATCATCTAAATTTTAGTTATGAGGTTCTTAATAGCCAAAGTTTAATATCTGACTTCCATGTTTTCTTTTCTAGAAGTTTACCAATCTGCAATTAGCAATACTTTTTTAAAAGTATTTTGCAATTCATTTTCTTATCTCTAATTTTACAACGACCAGTACTCTTTGTATAGTTCTTTCCTTCAAAATAAATTCATTAAGTCTTCAATCTCATGACCTTATTTTTATCTCCTGTTCTTTCCCAGACGAAAATGTTAATATTGTCACTTAAACAGTGATCTATATTCAAACACACACAAACACCGGAAATTTCTGTCATTTTATCACAAAAATTCCTTCTCATCTTGCATCCACAGCTACTTGTTAAATAGCCCTGCTTATAAGTGTGTCATCACAAGAATCTGACCATTGTTTTCGTCACTGTTATCTTGCAAAACTTCAATTTACTGTGCACCCCCGAAGCAGTCTGTCCCCATCAGGAATGTAACACAGAGCTGATTAAATGGTAAATGGCACATAAATGCTCAAAATACGTTTAGTTGTTTTTTCAAAGTTTTCGTTTAACTTTAGACATACTTATCCAGGGAAATGATTCCCTGATCCAAAATTCCTTCATAACACAGACTGTCTTTAATTTGTCATTATCATCAACAACACTTATTTCAATAAAAACCCATCATCTAGAATCTGGAAACCAGGCTAAATAAGCAAGAATTTGCTGTATTACTTAGTCCCTCCTCAGTTATTAGGAAAATACATATAGTTTTTTCTACTATATTTTTTCTTAATCTTTCTCTACATGCCAGTTCCTTCTCTATCCTCTCCTTTCTTTCTCTACATGCCAGTTCCTTCATTATTTAACCAGTACACGATTGTTTGCATACAATCCCCAAACACATTTCTCACATGCAGTTCCATCTATTTCACACAAGCAGCCTTGGTGCTTGCTACTTCAATCCTTATCATGTAAATCTAAATTCTCTAGAAATCTAATGTCATGCATCCATTTACTGGATGAAGAAGTAAAAACTTTATTTCTCCTGACAGTTCGACTTTTATCTTCCTATTCGTTGAACTAAGCCATAACAACCCTTTTTTGTTTCTCACTGCCCTGTTCAACTGACTCCCCCACTACTTTTAATCTCGTAGCGCTCAATGTCCCCTCATTCACAACATTTCAAACCAAGTTTCTTCAAACATTCATCGGAAAACACTGCTCAAATTTCATCATTCACAACATAGCTCAAAACATACACACACAAAGAAAACTGTAAAAAATTATCTTGTCTAGGCCTACTATAAGATGATCCCATGTTAGCTGAATCTTCTCTCTTGGATTTTTACTTTCGACGCGTCTTAATCTGTCAAACGTCTTCAACAGACCCGGTTCTGTCACCTCGATCCGGCAAGGTTTAGCAAATATGCTCTGTAATTATGGTTCTACTCAAGGTTCAATTCAATAATGATAGCAGTTTTCAAAATTCATAAAATTGGTCCGACTTCCTCAGGTGCCAATTAAAGATTTGTTATGTGCCAATTTTTACAATTTCATAAAATTGGTCCGACTTCCTCAGGTGCCAATTAAAGATTTGTTATGTGCCAATTTTTACAGTTTCATAAAATTGGTCCGACTTCCTCAGGTGCCAATTAAAGATTTGTTATGTGCCAATTTTTTACAATTTCATAAAATTGGTCCGACTTCCTCAGGTGCCAATTAAAGATTTGTAATGTGTCAATTTTTACAATTTTATAAAATTGGTCCGACTTCCTCAGGTGCCAATTTTTAACCAATAATCAGCCTGAGCGGATCCTTTATCCGCCCCCACGAGCTAGTTTTCGGCATAAAATTGGCTTGTAGTGACGGGTTGTTCGTGCTGATTCACGTGTTACAATTACCGGTTATAAAAAAAATTAGTAACAAATTTTTCCGATTGCATGAAATTGATCCGACTTCCTCAGGTGTCAATATCAGTTTTCGGCATAAAAATTGGTCCGACTTCCTCAGGTGCCAATTAAAATTTTTGTTACGTGTTCTAAAAAAAACCCTGCTCTTTTCAGTGAGTCGATTCAAATGAGCCAGCTCAAGGAAAAGAGTCGGAATGCCCGTCACCACCTCAATTCACCCCTCGAAAACTTTCCCTGCCCGTACCAAAGAGATAGTTCAGCCACTATGGTTCACCTAATAGTTATATCAAATTACACCATGCGAAATAAAAATAAAATAAATTTTAGGTCTCTTACCAAGATGCTTTACTGCCACCGGATTCTTTCAGATCTCAGGCGAGTCCCTCCTGGCCCTGAAAAATCGGGATTTGGCTCTCTCTCTCGTAATCTGTTGAGTTCTCTCTCAAACCGCCGAGGTATGAGACCAGTAGCCTGGTACTGGGGCGATTCACTCCGTCAAATCCGTCTCAGGACCAGAAAGAACTGCCGTGAGATCCTCACTTCTGACACCAAAACTGTTGTGGCAAAAACAGTTTAACAAACAAACAGCATCATAGTAAGAGACATTAGATTCAAATTGTACTTCAAAAGATGTTTATTCTTTTGAAGGAGGCTTGTTCACAAAAATACCGCGACAGCTACCTCGCGATAGGAACACAGACCTAAATGACATATAGTACAGACAGCTTTTATACACCTTTCCCCCCGCCCCATGGTGTTTTACTGCCCTTACTCCTGTGAGAGCAAAAGTCAATGACCTGCCCCTCGCCCCATGGTGTTTTTACTGCCCTTACTCCTGTGAGATCAAAAGTTGATGAGATCAAAAGGCTTTATAATGCGGTGGTTCCCTTGTCTATAAACAAAAGCCTTTAGCATATCTTTGGCTGTGTGTGTGAGAGAGTTCCTGCTATGTAAATACAGAGTAAAAGGGGAGAAACACGTTTTAATTGAAAAAGGAACAAACCTCATAATGTGGAACGAAAAGGAAAATAAAAGTACAAAGAAAAGAATATTAAAAACATTGAAATTTTCTATAACAGATCAAATCTGCATCTGACAGCAAGACCTAACTATAATCTGTCAGTATGCATTTTTTATATGTGAATTTTAGGTTTCGCGATTGAAATGTACTTTGTCTATGGAAAGGTAGGTGTTCCTGCTGCATTTTTCATCCGTTCTTTCTGAGTTTCCCACATTTGTTTAACACAGTTTTTTGAGCATCTTCATTCAGTTCAAAATGGGAGAGAGTGTGTTGGGGTTTGTAGAGCAGAATGGGGTCTGACAGGTTTACTACAGGTGTAGAATAACAAGAGAGAGGCCGCGGTGTTATTTTACAGTGAGAGAGAGCATTCACTCTAATTAACATAATCATTTGTAAATCCTATGTGCATGCTTAATGAAATGCAGTGATTTGAATATTTCCCACCTGAGTTAAATTTCTGCAGTTTTTCCAATTATAGTCCAATTATCATTTAAAATAAAGTGAAAATAAATGCTACACAAATGGATTATGATATACACAAGGAATTGAATCGGGTGAGTTATACGCTAATTAAATATCCAATCTGTTGTGAATTTATTCATATTTCATATTGCAGACGTTGCTTTGTAGGACACAAAGGTGAATAACTCCTTCACTTTAAATTCATTACACTGGTGTCCTTATATGCCAAAAAATGCACTTGTTTGCTTTATAATCACTCAAGTATGCTAAGACTGATGATTAATGAAACTTTTCTGAGAAAAAATTTATTTAGACTTCACTTGGCACATATTGTATTATTAATTATGCAAATTATGCACTGAAAATTTGGCCGAACATTTTTTGCTATAGGTTCATAATCTGTTGTTTTGTGAGTTTGTTTAAACTGAATCACAAATTCATAAATACAGAATGCACAAAGGTATTTCATTATGCACTATCAATTAGCACAGAGGAACAATTGATGGCTGTTATCTAGTTTTATTAACCATATTCGCACTATGGTCTTTTAACTCTAAATAACAAAAACTATCTTTTGTTCTTTTTGGCAGCATTCAAATGTTTGAATATATTTTCTGTGCTTCTCATTCTTAATTTATTTGTTTTCTTGCTCAGTCTTTGTACCCTTGACAATGTCATTCTTAATTTATTTGTTTTCTTGCTCATAGTCTTTGTACCCTTGACAACGGGCCTGGAACGTTCCAGTCGTGCATTATGCCCAGAGACTGCGAGACCTCTGATTGGTCCATTTGGAGCCCATGTTCAAAGACATGCAGGGCATCAGACATGTCACCTGGTTTTCGAGTCAGGACTCGAAGCATAACGCAAACTCCTATTGGACTTGGCAAAGAATGCACTGCTCTTGAAGAAAAGGAAGCCTGCAACATTATCGGAGATTTACTTCCAAACTGCCCTAGGTTTGTATTTTAGCCTCCCAATAATAATTCATTTCTACTGTTTGTGAAAGTGTAAAAAAAAATTACTAAATGATTTTTCAAGTGTTGTGTTCAAGTATTTATTTACTGAACCCCTGTTGCATATGAGCATTGCAAAGATTAGAAGAAGATAATTAATGAGATTAGGTTTTTGATCAATAGCAGCAGACTGTTATTTCATTAAAAAAAACAAAAAAACTGCTGCTTTATGCATCATAACACTTTGCCTAGTTAATGCATTTCCATTAGTAGATGGTTTCCTACCGGAAAAACTGGACGCTAAGCCTATTAGTATCTTTCAGTGGCAGGCAGCTCTCTGTGTTCATTTACCATTATGCAACTTTTGAGAGGAGCCCAGCACAATATAATGAGACTATAGGTCCAAAACAAAAGAAGTGTATTTCACCACAGCGCTTTTGTTCTCCAGGTATGTGTGGAAGACCACAGATTGGGGGGACTGTCAAGTGGCCCCTCTCCTCAGCCAGCAGGACAGAAGGCTTAACAATGTTAGTGTTCTCTGTGGTGGAGGGATTCAGACCAGGCAGCTGTACTGCGTCCAGGTCCCAGACAACTCCACCCCTCATCACAGAAAAGAAGGTAAGGTTTTTGTCTAATATTATTTAATGTATGTTTTATCAAACTGCTTACAGTATGTATAGCTTTTTATGAAACATTTGGGATTAACTAACATAAATAATATTTGTTATTTGCTATGTTTAATTTTAGAGTTGTAACAGGCCTATTTAGTTTTGAAGTTTCGCCGAAGTTTGATTGTACAGGCGATCTGACAGTTAAGTCTGTCGTGAAATGGGCAGAGAAAACACCTTGTTCTGAAATTAATTTTGAGGAGCTTCACTAGCCAGTTGAAAGCAGTGTTTGGATGGATTTGAGACATGCTGAGCTGAGAAAGGCATACAGATGAAGATGACTCCTTTCAATCAATGTTGTTTGGGGATATAAATCAATGAAAATCAACAGTGGTGTTTGCTTTCCACCTGACCCAGAAAACTCACACTAATGTTAACAGAACACAGTCAAAGTTTCAGACTTTCCAGAGATTTGCCCAAACTTTTGAACACTTGTTTGACAAAAGTCACATTGAGAATCAATGCAATACAAAGTCAATACAATGTCCTGGTCTTATTGGAACAATGTGTTCAGTGCAGGTTATTCTAGAACAAAAACAAATTGCATTCACTTTTAGACCATGCAGGCTGTTGGATTAATCCATAGCTAAATAGTTATTTAAGCAATAGCATCGTTTCTACAAATTCACATTCACTGTGTGTCCATTCTAGTACATAACACTCTAATTTCACGATTCTAATCAATTATCGATGGATGCAATCATATCTGACCACAAAAGTTATCAGCATGTTTTCATATTGAATAAACATGTTTTCATATCATGTTTTCATATTGAAAATACATTACATTTAAATGTGTTACAAATTGTCAGCATGAACTAGACATGAAATTTTTTTACTTTTTTTTTTTTTTTTTTTTGACATTGTAATGTTTTATCAAATTGTCAATGTTCTTACGGGGAAACGACAGGCCTCTCTCTGGTAAAGAATGCCAGATCCATGGTTAAAGGGATAGTTCACCCAAAAATGAAGAATATGGGTAACCAAACAATTTCTTGGCCCTATTTACTTCTATTGTATGAATTCAAAATACAATGGAATTCAATGGGGACCATCAACTGTTTGGTTACCCATATTCTTTCAAATATCTTCTTTTGTGTTCAATAGATGAAATAAACGTCTCAGGTTTGGAAACCCAGGTGGGTGAATGATGACAGAATTTTAATTTTTGGGTGAACTATCCCTTAAAGCCTCGCTCCTTTCTTACAATCAACTGCAAGGTTGCATTCAGATCAGCCTCCCTTCATTCAGTCAACAACTGATGGACAAAACCAAGTACATTCTGTTCTTTTTCCATAACCCATAACACTCGGATATACGTCACAACATGGAAGAACTGGTTATTATTTTGCTACTTCCTTACATTTTGAGATTTCTAAATATTGCATTACTACTGCCACAGTGCTTACATTTATGTACAGAAAGGTCCTACATGGAGTTATGAAAAATTTTAATGTTAATACCTTGGAGAATGTAAAATGAATTGAAAGTAAAATCAAGTCATTTTCATCTTTTTACCATTTAACTTTTAAGAAAATTTCAGAAAATTCAGAAAATTGAAATAGTCTGGCGAGGTGGGGCCACGGGTTGGCACATTCCCAGGATGGACCTGCTGCATCTTTATCCATTGTTTTTTTCCATGGTTTGGTCTCTTATCTAAATCTGACCTTGGAGTTGACTTTGGCGAAAAGCTGAAGGTGATCGCCTGCACAATCCTATCACGTTTGAGAGGGAAACAACAAATTGAGGGTTTCCGAGATTTTTCTTTTTTTTTTTCTTTTTTTTTTTTTTTAGAAGTACGTAGTAACGGTACTCACAACCATGATAGATTTGTATGGATAGAAGTGTAGAAGAGTAAAGAGTACAATATTTGCCTCTTAAATGTACTTGAGTAAAGTCATGAGAACTCCCCCAAAATTATACTCGAGTAAAGCACAGATCCCTCACAATTGTACTTAAGTACTGTACTCAAGTAAATGTACTCAGTTACTGTCCGACTCTGAATGGATGTTACTCTTTGTTTGGGGTCGGGAATTGTTGCTCAGCATGAGAGATCAGAAATGATACTTTATACTGAATTATATTTTGTCAAGAAAAAATCCTGCCTGACATACAGTATGGATTATTTCTCACTATACTGTACGTCTTTGTCTTTCTGTCATTTTGTAGTCTCCAGGCCTGTAAGCGGGCTTCTGTGTGCTGGAGATTTGCCGTCTGCGGTGCAGCCCTGCTCCATACCGTGCCCACAGCTGTGCCCGCTCTCACCCTGGTCCTCCTGGGGGGCCTGTCTCCACGACAACTGCATGGAGACACATGGACGAAAAGGTAGTACAAAAAATGCCCTCTTATTAATAAATATTGAATAAAATTGACGACTGTACCACCTTTCCACTGAGCTAAACCCAGAGGTAACAGTATCTAAAACTGACACCACTTCTGGTGAGAGGTGATAACATCTGTCACTGAAGCGAGCTGGCAGAGTACTGGCCTATAATGAGAAAATTTAGCAGAGGGCAGACTGATGTCACATGAATCAGTCATATGTGGGGCTTTCAAGTAGAAATGACTCATTCTGGGCAATTGTAAGAATAATCCCTACGTTGACATTATGCTGCACTCTTATCATTCACCTGCTTAGACAAAATGAAGGTTCAAATTCAATCCATCATATGCATGTATATTGAAAGATTTCCAAATTTAAGAAATTGTAAAGAAAAAGAATGTTGACATTTTGATGAAACTAGTTATCGAAAATAGTTATCAAGAGAACTTTTGAAGAAGACGTATCTGAGGTCACAATTATTTTCCTCTCAAGAGACCCATCTAAGATTTGCTTTGCATTTAAACGGATTGCTGTCTAGGAGTTGTGTGTTGTATCTTCCCAATGGGATTGTCTGATAGGGTGTCTCTCTATACATTGTTTAGACTAGACCTCATTAGAAAAGATTATATTTACTGTTGTCAAGCACTTCATCACCTTACTGCAGTTTCAGAGAGTGACGTTTGATCTTTGATATTGGATGAACAATGCAGAAATGCAGAGCCTAGAGCTTTCAAAAATAGAAAAAATGAACTTCTGCCCTACATATACAAAAAAATAGATTTCATCAGAGGAGCCTTGTAGATTTTTTTGTTTTGTTTTGTTTTGTTTTATTAACGTGTCTAGTGCATTACAAATCTGCAGTTTTGCCCGCAGTCATATTTTTATCCTCTTTGTGTTATCTTGCCGTGTGGGGGAATGAATTGAACACCGGCTTAGTAATGATTGTAAATAGCAAATTCTATCCAGCATTAATGTGAGTAGCGAGCAAGTGGGACTGTTCTGAAGTATTGGAAGTGAAACGCTGCTTCCAACCATCTGGTCTTTCCTATCAATAATGCCGATAGCTCCTGTGAATTTCTCAATCGCAGGGATGTGTCTCCACCAAATTGTTTTTCACAGTTTGGAAGAGACCATCAGCCGTCCAGGCATTCCTTTTGGTCCAGAAACAGGGCTGTTTGTGTGTGAACCGTGTCTGCATGCATGTTTTCATTCCTCTACAACTCAATGCTTAATGTAGTTTAGCTTCAACAACACTCTTTTTTTTCCCCTTCGGTCTCAACTTGGTCTTTCTTGGTCTTGGTCTCGATACCCTCTGGTCTTGGTAGTGTCTTGGTCTCGGTTTAGGTGGTGTTGACTACAAGTCTAGTAACTTTCCCAACACTGCTGTCTACAGAGAGACAATGGCATGTTTTTTTTTTTTTTGTTTTACACAAAATATCCTTGTTTTGAATACATATATAGAATATAGACTAGTTTTAAGCCTACTGAATGATATGGTATAGGGGAGCGCGGGGCACAACCTAACACGGGGTTAAATGTAACACGGACCGTTTACATACAGTAGTTCGTCAGGATCAAGCAGGTTGTCTTTCCGCTATTTTTCTCTTGCTGCCAGAAGACGGTCTCCCGCGAATTTGCGGAAAGTTTTGATTATATTTCATGAAGATTCTGGAAAAAGAGTGTTTTGACACCATGAAAGTAATTTTTTTCATCATAGGTTTCTGAGTTGGGTGTATACGTTTCCAAATCTAACTTTATATTGCCTTAATCACTGTCTTGTTGGCTCAAACATAGCACCGTTTTGAAACATTTCAGCAATTCCTAGAGACTGTTAGCTAGGCTTAAAATATGTAATACACAGCGGGGTTAGTTGTAACACAGTGTTACAAACAAGCCGCCAAGTGTACAATGATAATCAAATGAAAACGGAGCCACACAACTTTTCAGGTTTGAGTGTAAATTTAACTTTGTTAGACTTTCACAAACAATGTTGGAATTTAAAATGTTTAAAATTTAGTGTACTATGAATGCTAAGTTGTTTATTTATTAAAAATATGGCATGTTATTAATGCAATAAATCCTTTAAATTTGTATTTTAAGCTCATTTGTATTATTATTACTGTTGTTATTATTATTAATAACAATAACTGTACATGCAGCTGCCACACACAAATCTAATTTAATTGCAATTACAATATTTATAATTTTATTTATTATTATTTATTGCAATGCAACCCTTTTCTATGTCTCTATCCATGATATTGATCCATAATAGAAGGATGATTGGATGAGGGATGTATGTATGGATATCTGTCTATACAGCTGCACAAACAATATCAAACTATACAAATGAAATAGTACTGAATTATATGTGACCCTGCCTGTGAAAACCCAGCTAAAGTCATTTTTTTGTGATTCACTGTTTTCTACATACAATCATCCTACATAATGTAAAGAACATTCTGTGAAAATATAACCTTGATATCTTTAATATTGACTGAGTAAGGCTGTGTCAAAGATTTGCTAAATTCCGGGCTCAGAAAATCATGTTTTGGAGAAATTCCATTTTTAAAAAAAGCTTATTTTTAAAACTGCAACACATTTGATCCATAATTATCCTCCATATGTGCCATATACCACATTAAAGCTGAGATTCTCCCTTTTTTAGTGATATATGACACATTTTGGGGAAAATTCTTAAAGTTTTATAAAACAGGCCTATTTATTATGATGTGCATGTCCAAAAAGCTAAAAACATTAAAACGAATGGGGCCATCACAAGAGCTTGATTGTAGCAACAATTATCATGTCAATTCAGTGGAATGATTTGTATAACTTTATTAGTAAAATGAAATATCAGTGCAAATATAATATCAATAATATATCAATATCAAATAATTAACATGTAACATTTCGGCAGAAAATCTCACTCTCTTACTGGGCCACGGTGTAACATTGAGTAAATCTGGAGTAAAATGTTTTAAAAAAATAAGTCAAGGGATAGTTCACCCAAAATTTTTAATTCTGCCATTATTTACTCAGCCTCATGTTGTTCCAAACCAGTTTGAGCTTCTTTCTTCTGTTTAACACAAAATAAGATATTTTAAAGGATGCTGGTAACCAGACAGTTGGCGGCACACATTGACTTAGTAGGAGGCGAAAAAACACTATGTAAATAATTGTGTGCCGTCAACTGTCTGGTTACCAGCATTCTTTAAAATATCTCATTTGTGTTCAGCAGAAGAAAGAAACTCATAAAGGTTTAGAACAACATGAGGGTGAGTAAATTATGACAGAATTCAAATTTTTGGATGAACTATCCCTTTAACAGGTCAGTCTCAAATTTCGTACACATTCTAAAATTGTCTAGATGCAAAATATTTAATAATCTCATAGATTCTATTCACAAAAGTCTGTGATCCTTTTTTTGATTTAGTGGTTTCTTCCCCAGAGTGCAAGTGACTTTGTATTTGTACTAAAACTACCATGTCTAGTACAGTATTGTCCATCTCCAAATGACTCATCATGAGTGACAGCAACTCTCCCTCCTTGAAAAATGAAGAACACTTTTCAGCATTGAAATACTTGCAGTTGCAAGAGAAACTTATTTTCAGCTTCACATCTGGAATTCCAGCATTAGAAGCAAATTCTTCTTGTTGGTGTTCCCTCTTCAGATTCGCCAGTCTATAATAGGTTGAGGTTCAATCACCAAAACTGGCTCGTCCTCATCATCATGTTGGTCACTGCCTGAAAAAACAAGGATATTTTTTTCAATTCAAAGCAAGACCTAAATGGAGAACTAAACATGGGGGCGGGGGGATTTATCCATTTTAAATCCACATTTAAAATGAATAATGAAGCATTTTATATGAAAATATTAGACTGGATCTGATTAATTGCGGGGAGGGCATAGGGACAAGAAACAGGTAGGCCTATGGCTACATGGCCCTGGCTTCAATTCAGAGTGTAATCAAACAAATAAACATCATGTCATAAAAGTAATTAATTTAAACTGACTCAATTCCAACCAACAAATGTAATAAACATTTAAATCCACTATGTTTGCATCATAGTTTGAATTCTGTGTTAGCATTACATTGGCACTGACAGTATATTACATATTCAGCATTAAAAAAATTATAATGACAAAAACTTACCGTCAAATTCCTCTTCAGTTTCGTCAAAGAATGTGTCCTGTTCATCATCACCATTATCCTCCAGAAAATAATCCGCTATAAAACCGCTTAAATCATAATTTGGGCAATTCCACCGAGATTAATATCTAAGCAATCAGACATTTTACGTTCTTGCACATGCTTCGGTGCTGCCATATCAGATGTCAAAACGACGCAGTTAACAGTTAATCCAGCAAACGAATTATATTATTGTCACTTATAAGAAACAAATATAATATAATATAATAATATTATTGGCAGAATACAGAGCTACAATACACATAAGCTGTTCTTAAGTTAAATGTTTGGCGATGACACGGAAACACCTCAGAGATCTGAACCGGCCGGCTGAAGTGAAGTCGCTTTTTTTCCATTGTGTTGACCTGATTGCCACTCGTGCGGATTGATTTTAAGGTCTGTTTACTCTTTCTAATAGAAAATAAGTCAAAAAGAAGTTCCTGAACTAAATGATAGGAATCAGCAAGTGTTGTTGCGCTGAAAAATAAACCCGGATACGATTGAAATCAATGTTAAAGCCCGCGTCCGGTTTTTTTTTGCTGCGCAAAAGTATAACGTAGTGTCAATAAAATCATTAATTTTAGTATTTATCATGTTATAAATTAAAATTTGAGTATTGAATCTCAAAACCCTTGTAATAATCTATCATTTACAGCAATAAACACACATTACCTATTTTTGTCATTTTTATGGCTATGACTACTTTGACGCTCTTTTATTCATAATTAGATTCTGCGACTTTAGCCGGGGTTCCACAGGCGGGGTCACATATGTGTTACACACAAGTGTTACAACTAACCCCTCTATCTGTAACAATTAACCCCACATATGGGGTAAGTTGTAACATTTGCACTTCTGTCACTTTCAGCGCAACTGTACGGAAATGGTAGGTCCTAGAAGAAAAACTTTAAGTGATCATTTGTAGCAGAGATGTGTATGTTGCTTGTGTAAAAAAAAGTATTAATCTAACCTAATTATTTTTTAATTAATTGAGCCAAAACCAAAATGCGTTAGGTTGTGCTTCGCTCTCCCCTACATCTGTTCTTATATAGAGTGTTTTTGATGTCGCTTAATTATTTTGTGTTAAGTGAAGCAAACTGGTTTTCCTCAAGGTCTAAATTATATATGAAGAGTTCAGATGCAAAAGCCTCTAAATGCCATTTGAAATTTTCTTCTTTAATGATGATTTTTATCAAGCTTGTATATTTAAGTTCAGTAATTTCACTTAAATGACAATTAATAGGTAAGCTTCATTGCCATTTAAGTGAAATTACTGAATTTAAATATACAAGCTTGATAAAAATGATCATTTTAGAAGAAAATTTTAAATGGCATTTAGAGGCTTTTGCATCTGAACTCTTCATATGTGCTATTTACAGAGCTCTCATCACACAATGCACTCATGTCTTATAGAGTCAATTTTGTGTTAAAGCAATGTTGAGAGCTGTAGGGTGTTTCGATTATTTCAAAGGCTTGGCTGACATTATGAATTTCCCTGGACTAGAGAGTCAAGCCCCCCTGCAGGTGTGTGAGATAAACCAAATCTCAATACTGGCATGCCATGACTTGCACATAGTCAAGGAGCAAAGATATGAGGAGTTAGTATCTACTCTTCACAGACCATAAACAAGATGAGATGGTATCAGACACCTAGCATTCCACCCATGTGGTAGCCATCACATCATCTTGTTTGATGAATTATGCTTGGAGTAATGCCCGATTCATCTTTTTTCTTGCTTAAGCACTGTACTGTAATGCATATTGATGTCGTCCAGAGCTGGCTTTGAGAACGTATGCCATTTTATTAAACATTAATTAAAACTAGCCTAGTATCCCCCCCCCCACCCCCCCACCCCCCTCAAAGGCTTAAATTAAAAGATGACGACGATGATCTTTCTAGCAGACCTTTTTTTGAGAACAGAGTTTTCACACGTTTAACCAGTATTTTTGGTGTTAAATCTTCATTTTCCAGCGTTATTTCAGTCATGACTGGTGTCTCAATTTGCAGTCATTGCTTATAGCTTTACAAATTAGTGAATGAAAATTGTGTATTCAGGTAAATTACAAAGCAGGAGGAGGAATTTATTCTGCTAACAAAAGCTGTGACAGAAAGCTTTTTGAAATGAGTTTCTATTGCAGGCATATTTAGCCACCGCTAGAATTTCAGTTCAGAGCTCACTGGCCAGAAACTGGCACTCGTTTTCAGAATACCCATAATACACCTGTCTCTCGCTCTGTTCATAGGCTACAAGCAGAGGAGGAGAGAGGTGCTGGAGGAAGGATCTGGAACAGAAAACTGTGCCCATCTCCTGGAGTCAATGCCCTGTGAGGATCCGGTGTGCTTTTTGTGGCAGGTGCTGTTTGAGAGCGTTTGTGTGCCCAGCAAAGGGAACTGTGGAAATGGAACCAGGACTCAAACTGTGGCTTGCGTCAACACACAAGGTAAACAGTCAAAATTTGGTTAAATTGTATCATGTTATTATTGAATTTTCGAATGAAGTCTCTTATACCCAACAAGAAAAAAATATACTAACATTGTAAAATATTACTACAATTTAAAATAACTCTTTGATTTTAAGAAATGTTTATACAATTCATTTTATTTCAGTGATGGCAATGACATTATTGTTATTATTATTATTATTATTATATTACAGTTAAAGTTAAAATTATATTAAAGGGACAGTTCACCAAAAAAATTAAATTCTGTCAGTAATTACCTTCATGTTGTTCCAACCCCATAAGACTTTCGTTCATCTTCGGAACACAAATTACTGGGCAAAACTATTGGCACGCATCACACACATGACAAGCGTCGGCCAATAGTCTAGAGCCTACGTTCTGACGTACAACCCAGAAGCATTGCGCTGTTACACGAATGTACCACTCAGAGGCCCACCCAAAAGAAAATGAATAGTTGAATAAAGTCATTATTTTTGTTTGTTTTTTAAACTTATGGGTGGTGTAGTCTCTTGGACTATTGTAACATTGTCTTAACTAACTTTCTGGGCCGGCAAGTTTCAATTACATAGAAGCCTATGGAGATAGCTCTCAAAAATATCTTAATTTGTGTTTCGAAGTTGAACGAAAGTCTTACGGGGTTGGAACAACATGAGGGTGAGTGATTACTGACAGAATTTTCATTTTTGGGTGAACTAACCCTTAAATGTGTCTATCTATCTATTATACAACTGAATTTTATTTTGTGATACTATATGTCTGTAATTTAATAATGATAATAATATTTAATAACAAATCCAAGGAGAACAGAGGAAACCAAGGGCTTAAATATACAAAGATAATAAAGATAATAAAAAATTAGTGTAGCCCTAACTCATAACAGACAAATGCAATGAAGTGATCAAACTCAATTTGATCAAATACAGTTTAAATAAAATTGATACATTTATAATATTATTTTTTATACTTCACAAACTTAAATCATGCAAAATATTCATTTATCATTATACACAATGTATATAATGAACAACTAAGAAAAGGCTGGTGTCACTTTTGTCAGTAGCATAGATACCCGAGTTCCCAGAGACTATACACAGGCACCACTCTTCTGCATAATGATAACCACAAAATTCAAAAACATTACAGAAACTCCTCGAAACATAACTTAGAGTTAAACACTAACATCACAAACATTTTTCCCTTTAATGAAAAACTGAAATAACATTTTGATTCATAAATTTACTCTCCTGGTGGAGTCCCTTGCAAAGCATGCTAGGAAATACAGATACACTGTCCAGTTAGTTATGTCAACAAAAATGATTCAATTAGTTTTAACACAAATTTGTTAAGTAAACTTCAGTTTTTAATATATTAGCTTGATTGAACAGTTTAATTAATTTATGACAAAATGTACAGTAAAAAAAACAATATTGTTACTTTAGCTCATTTTAATTAAACTGAACAACAGGCAAAAAAAACAAAAAAACAAAACAAAAACAAAAAACAAAACAAAACAAAAAACACATTTTTGAGTGATGCACGCACAGAAGGCATTAATTAACGAGCATTAACGAGTGTCTTTCCTAAATGTAATGCATTTCTATGGCACCACTATCAAGGCCTAAACTAATCTGCTGTGGGCAGGTGGCACATCAGTCAAGTGGTACAATTCCCATCTTACAAACTGTAACTATGAGCTTAACAAGGATGTGAACGCTTTTTCCAAATTGAAATCACATAATTGCAGTAATTATGACATGGCGTGAACGCACCTTTAAACTTAAAGGATTAGTTCACTTTTAAAAATAACTTTTGCTGATAATTTACTCACCCCCATGTCATCCAAGATATCCATGTTTTCGCTCTTCAGTCTAAAATATTTTTTTTTTTTTGATGAAAACATTCCAGGATTTTTTTCTCCATATAATGGACTTCAATGGGCCCCAAATGGTTCAAGGTCCAAATGACTGTTTCAGTGCAGCTTCAAAAGGCTTTCAACGATACCAGAAGATGAATAAGGGTCTTATCTAGCGATGCGCGTTCATGACGTCACGTAATACACAATTAGGTTGAAAAGGTCTCGCGTTCAAGACGTCACATAGTACGCAATTAAGTTGAAAAGGTCTTACAGAGCAGAATCATCACAGAACAGAGAAAAGCGAGCATATGGTTCAAGTGAGGACCTTGAACCATTTGGGACCCATTGAAGTCCATTACATGGAGAAAAATCCTGGAATGTTTTCATCTAAAACCTTCATTTCTTTTTAGACTGAAGAAAGAAAGACAATTTTGAACTTAAAAGTGAACTTATCCTTTAACCTTGGCAAGATCAATTTAGTATCAATTGAATTGATTCCAGCTGAATAAAAGTATTACAAAGGTATTTTTTAATGTAATAGCAGGTGGTGGCATTTGTAAATTGAATTTGTCTGGCTTCTGGAGCCATTCGCTTCCAGTTATTTTTAGCTATTCAAAACAACTTATTATGCTGCTTAATATTGTAAACAGTTTTTTTTTTCATGGCCTTCTTATCACCCACCAGTCTGATTGCTTAGAAAATGAATGGCACACCTCTTATAAACAAGCAGCTTGATTTGAGATATCGATCATGTCTTTAGTGCATGGATGGATGCATGCTAGGTTGCACACCACAAGGTGATACATTGGTTCAGGGTGTTAAATAAAACATAAGCAACTAGGGCTGTCACTTTTTATTCGATATCGAACATGACGTATGCAATTACGACCCCAACTCATCTAAAAAGTAGTGTCTGGAAATATTTTGGGTTCTACACTGTAGATACCACTTCTCTCAACATAGACGCACAAATACCTGTGTGTGCGCGCACGCTCCAAGCGTGTTCTCCACCGCGGGGAACATTACCAATAAACAGATAGCCACACTTGATCCAGATCAAGTTGATAAATTGGTGTTTCCAGCAAACAATATTAAGAAATGAATTAGGCTAGGCTATAGGCCTTACTTCTGCTGCTGTTTAAGCTGTCAAGTTATTGTTTGTGCCGTGCCGTGCTGTTCCGATTCAGCTTTTTTTTTTCTTTTTTTTCTCCATGTAGCCTAATATTGTCATTGGCTGCATATAAATTAAGTTGATAACCTGCTGTTTAAAAGATTAAGTCAAAGATATATATTTTTTTTTTTCAGACAGGCCTGAGTCCTGTTTATGACTGTCAGACTGTTAATAAATTTGTGATTGAATCTCTTTTTTTTGGTGGGGTTTGTAGAAATTCAAATATATTCGAATACATTGCTTGATATTTGATAACCATTCGAATTTGATTTTTTCTCAAAAGTGACAGCCAGTCAGAAGGATTCTATCATCCCCAGAAAAAGATCACAGTTCTTTTACAAAAGATAGTAATGCAAAGTTGTAAGCTAAAAAGTATCTAGTGTCTGGACAGAATTCTGGATGATTTCAAATAAAGAAAAGGCTTTTAAGAGCAGGCGGACACATCGACCCATGTCATGTCAATGTCACACTCTTTCATCAATGCATTGCACTAGCTGATATTTGGCTTAAGAGCTGCCTGGACCCGTTTCTCTCAGCAGCATGCTTTGGAGATAGTGTGACCCATTTTAACCTGACTGTGTAATTTATGAGAAATGGCATAAAAATGAGAAATCGGGCTTTGTGAACTTGATGTAGCCTAAGTAAGACCTTAATAGCCCATCTTTAAAACCTGCTAAATTAATTGGGGCTTTTTTGCACGTTTTATTATCATGGCATGTTCCTGAGGGGAGTGTTCCTGGCTCTCAGGTCTGAGAGGTGTGGGATTTTTAAAATGCAACGTATTTAGAACCAGAGTTTTTTTTTCTCATAATTCTTGATTCCCGTTTAAAAAAAAACAAAAAAAACTCATTAGATGCGTGATTTTAACTTAACTTCAGAGTCAAATACTCTTTCCCCACAACTTAACTGATGAGCTAATTGAAGTAATTTGACACAGTCAGGAAGAGCATCTTATTATTTTTTAATTTGTTAATTTATTATTTCACACTTGATGACTATAAAGATCTTCTGTGTTATTATACAAATTTAGTTTGACCTCATTTTCAGAAGAGCAGCTCTCTCATTTGAATGCAATGTTGCTAAGCAAAATTTAATTAGCCCGTATTTACATAGGTAAAACAAATTTGTGTAGCAAAGAAGCAAGTAATCATTGTTAACAGTATCAAAATAGCTCTCTTGATTTTGATAATTATGTTGACGAGAAGTCTGGTAAAATTAACCGTGAAGTGGCTCAGGTGCTCTATTGTTTAACCTTTCTTCCCAGACCCAAGAAATAGACTGACAGAGCAATGAAGCTTTTGGGCATGTGTTGTTTTTCAATTCAGCTTTTTTTTTTCTTTTTTTTTCTTCCTTTTAACAGAGTTAATTGGGCTCTGGAGGACAAGGCAATTCCTCTGTTCCTGCTTTATTTCCCAAGAATAAACATATTGATGCATGAATATCAAAGCCTGTTCTACTCTGACCATGAGACAGGGAATTTTTTTCTCTACCGTGATGTTGAGAGTGCTCCATTTTACTGGCCAGTTAAAGCTCGTTGCGTAGCGATCTATATCCCTCTATTCGCTATTCAAGGGCAGGACTGAACTCTTTTTACAGCCTGGCAGCACTCTTAAGAGTGAAGCAAATCTGGACAGCGTCAGGGCGACTCATGCATTCCAACACATGGAAAGTGTTTTAACCCCTGTCTTTGGCCGGTAACTCACTAGTAGGGCACCTAATTGCTACCATTGTATGAAGGTAAATTAATAGCAAAACTCGAGAGCATGTAGATGTGAATTTGAGAACTTGTACAATAAGTATTCGGTACATACGCGAACATTTACACTCACTGCTCCAATTTGAAAACCTGTAAAATAAAAATCTGAACTTGAACGCTGAGATTTGCACTAGCAGACAATAGTCACAAACCCGTATTCTGAATTTGAAGCTGCAGACAAGCAGTCACAAATGTGTAAGATGCCATTCAAAAAGATACAACGACAGACACATACTTGCAATACAAATTTGCACTTCTTATAACATTCAAATTCGCAGTACCTCAAATTGCCACTTGCAACTTTTCAAATTTGTCACTGCAAGTTCAAATCTCGCGCCTTGATTTTGCTACTCTTTTCGCGATACATGAGATGCAGAACTAACTTGTACACTTGTAACTCAGTAGTGGCGAGAGTGAAAACGGGGAGGGAGCAGGGGTGTTCTATTGTACGAGATGATGTCACGAAACCCGCCACGAAAAACGGCTTTAAATGGCATTAAAAATGCATTAAATTTAATTTGAAGATACCTGCAGAAAACCCTGCTTACAGTTCACAGCCTGATTGAAATCCAGCTACAGGCTTGAGTGCATTTCACATCTCTAGAGAATAGAAACTCACACCACTGGACTTTTGACTATCTGCATTAAGTCTGGTCCATACTGCAGGCTATTTTGGATGATACGGAGCCCCTAAAGTGACATGGTGGTGGAAGAAATTTTGCATGGGAGAAAAAAATACTGTTCTCTTGCAAAACATTTGCTTTCTCCGCAAAGATATTTGCGTTTTTTCACAAAACCTGTTGTGAGCTCGGACAAACACTTCCTGTTTAATGTCCAGCTGGCAGTGTTTCAAACAGCTCAGCACATTAATAATGGAACGGTTCATAGATTTCGAACTTGGAAGAGTTCAATAAAGTTGGCAATATATTTTAGATTCGAACTTCCCAGAACAATAACTTGAGAGCTAAATGTTGTCAAAACACAAATGACACCTATTTTCAGTATCATAGACAACAAACTACAACAACCCAATTTTCCTCTAAATGAACTATAAATCCAAATCCACAAATCCGAAGTGGCCATCTACGAAAAAACGTTATAGTCATAGCGTAAAATAGTCATTAAATTCACCAAATTCAGTTTATACATCAATGGTCTACTGAACAACGTGTACTGTCCAGGACGTCGATCTCGTAGATGCACAGCACAGCAGTATGGAATGACTCCAGGGAACCGAATAAAAAAGACGGTACTTTTTTTAATGGCTACGGCAAAGCATTCTGTCAAAGAATGTCCCGTTTCAGTGGAATTAAATAATGTATCAGCTCCTGGTGGTGCAATAACCTCCCCGTGTGAACTTCTCTATATGTCCAGACCCTTAGTTCTCCAGCAGCTAAACCATGCTGTGGGCAGTCTAATAAGGGTTCTTGTCAGTGAGAATCTCTGAATATCAGCTCCAGGTGTTTCTGCTTGCCAGTTTCTCTTAAGTGTTCAACTCCGTCGGGCAAACGAGGAGTGGCAGTTTCCATCTCTGGACTCTGTAGCAATTCCACATTTCCTTAAAGGAATTCAAATAGACTAGTGAAGTCCTCTGAGAAACAGAATTTGTTCATTATTTTCACAGCACTTCAGGTTCAGTGTGCTGCCCCCGTGTTCATTTAGTCTGATGACAGAAGCTCTATTACACCAGGGTGTGAAGTGAAAAAAAAAAAAAAAAGTCATAAATAAAGCAATTCCTCTGGCAGCTGTGAATGTTTTACTGCGTTCTATTATAAATGGTTTTATTTATTTTTCACTTTACTTAAGATTTCATACCTCCAGCTTTGCAGTGCTGATGGCAGTGGGCTGTGATGTCACATCTGAAGTCCTGCAGCATTAGAGCTCATGTGTCAGTCAACACGGTTCAGCTGAGGGCTATCTCTAAAGCAGCACATTGAAGAAGTCAGTCATTTAACTTTGTGTCAGCAGCACGTTACTCAGATTCATTGAATGCTGTTGTCGCGGTTGTAATTTTATGCTGGTTTATGACCTCAGCGTTGTAGCTCTCTTGCACTGCCAGAAATCCAGTGTCAATATAATATAAGGACCAAGGTCACCTTTTTTTTTTCTTTTCTTTCCCCCGCTTAAATTTACAGCAGACCAGAATCGTTGTGACCTCTGGCTAATCAACAGGGGAATCTCAGTGTAATTATAGCCAACGTCCCAGCACCACTGGAATCGATACATACACTCTAAAAAATGCTGGGTTGTTTTAACCCAATTTTGGGTCAAATATGGACAAACCCAAAATGTTGGGTTAAAAATGTAATGTAAAAATTTAACCCAACGGCTGGGTTAGTCCATATTTGACCCAAAGTTGGGTTAAAACAACCTAGCATTTTTTAGAGTGTATAAGGCTAAATCAGCGACTGTAGATAAATGTGAGAAAACCAATTACAAAATTCTTGTCAAATGTTTGAGCTGCTTTTATCTCACACTTTTTATGTTGTTTTCTTAGTCTTAGTATTAATGAAATGTTTTAACCTATTTGTGCAGAGCAATGCCAAGTTATTACTAGTGCTGTTAACATAATGGATGCAATTTATTAAATGTTTAATCACTGTAAAAAAAATATATACGAACAATTAGTTGACAACATATGCTTTTATATTGTTTTAACTCATCAAAATAAGTTAATATTCAACTAATTTTTAAGTCGGTTTAATGTAATTTAAGTTGAAATGACTTAAACATCCAAGTGTTTTACAGTGATGCCATTTTTATGTCAACACATTTTACTCAGTTTTACATTATATAACATTTACATTATAACTGAATATATATTTTTATATATATATATATATATATATATATATATATATATATATATATATATATATATATATATATACGTATATTGTATTTTGTACAGCCCAGGCGTGATGTTCAACAAAAGTTGGATGCTGGTGAAATTTTAAGTAAATCAGTGGCTCAGTGACAAAAATTTTACATAGCCTACATGTATGTACATAAAGTGTGGGAAAATTATTTTATTATAAAGACCAATACGTTTGTTATGAAGTGAGACAAAAAAAAAAAAAAAAAAAAAAAAAGATATGCTGTGGACTTATATTCTGGTATCAGTTTCCCACACAATTTAACAATTTTAATTATGTAGGAACTGAATGTGCAAACTCAACAAATTCAGATTAATCTTCAATTAAATTGCTTTATTATTATTTGTTTTAGGTTTGAGGTCAGTAAGAGTCTCTTATGCTCAACAAGGCTACATTTATTTGATCAAAATTCTGTGAAAACAGTAATATAGTGAAAAATAATTACATTTTAAAATGACTTTTCTTTTTTAATAAGTTTTAAATATGAAATTTATTCCTTTGATGACATTTTTTAGCATGATTTCTCCAGTCAGAAATCATTGGGGGTTAGTTGCCTTGCTCAAGTGCACCTCAGTCATTTTCTGCCAGTACTGAGAATAGAACCCGCAACCCGACTCTCTAACCATTAGGCCACATGCATCCTCATCTTTAATGCATCCTTGTGGAATATTTTTTATTTATTTTTTTTATTTACCCCAAACCTAATATTTATATATTGATTTATAATAAGTACATTTTCAATTATCAGCACCCACACACTAGCACAGATGCACCATCATACTGTAGAGTTTTATAGGATTTGGAACTCCTGAAATTACTTGATATTCTCCTTCTCTATCAGTCCCATCAAACATGCTTTAGTCATTTCTGCCGTTAAAATGCTAATAACATCTGCCAGGTAGTCGGGTGAGGTGACAGGATGATGTGCTGGTCAATAAGAACTGTAATCTATGAAGCAGATTAGAGGTTTGCCGCTGCGTGGTCTGTCCCAATAAGGCCATTTATCTCCTCTGAGCGTATTGTAATTAGGGATGCGTTTGATGGATCTCACACCATCTTGCCCTCCTCCTCCCAGAGTTGACAGAAAACATGTGGCACTTCATCATATTCAGTGCTGGTAAAGATTACAGCTTCTATTACCTTCAAAAAATGGTCTACCAATTAACCAAAAGTAATAGCAGTTGAATGGACATGCTAATAAAGCCTATGCATCTGCTCTCAGCAGTCATGTCCAGCATGTAAGAGTATCAATTAGACAGTGGTCAATGAAAAGACACGTTCACAGCTTATTCAGAGATAATGCTTGCTGTTCTGAATGGACCCAATTGTCCTGAGCTTTTTTTCATTGAATAGATGATAGATTATACAACCTTGAAACTTGTAAGAAGCTAAAAGTGAAATTCATTTAATATTGTTCTTTAGGACGTAGGACACGTATTACCATTTAAGAGAGAAAAAAAAAGCATTCAGACATTTTGAAAAATGTCAAGAACTGAGGTGAATGTGCGTGTGTGTCTGAATTTTTTTAACAGTGTATGGTTTGGGTCATACTACCAGCCTTGCTTTTCACAACACATTTTCCAGAACAGTAAAATGAATATACAATCTGTTGAAATTTGAAGGAAATTCGAGACCTCCAAACAATCACGGATACATTTTTTTCTTTTTCTTTCTTTTTTGCTGTAAGAAATGAATACTTTTATTCAGCAAAGATTAAATTGATGCAAAAGAACTCAAACAAATCCCATTCAAATAGGGTTTAAGGACACTTAAGACAGTCACGAGTTAAGACACTTGATTGTGGACACCATCATCCAAAAGTGAGCAGCCACAGTGCACTTGGTTTCAGCAGGAAACACATTAGTTACACTAACAGCTCTGTTTGATTTACTGGAGCACTGACCCTTGCAGCGTCAGTAAGAATCATCTGCATCACAGATGTCGGCATGTGCCCGTGGGCAAGCTGGCACTGATTGCTCTTTGAGTGGGGGAGACGGCGCACACAGATTTAACTTTGTACAGCTTTTTGGCTGTCACTAGTGATGTGTCAGGCACAGCGCTAAATTATGAGTCTTGCAAGTTAGCTGACATGATTGAGTGCATGGATGCAATTTCACTGTGGGTGGCCACAAAACACTGCATCACGCTGTTTCTGCACTCGGAGCTTAATTCCATCCCAAAATTGAATGTTCAAGCTTTCAACTTAAAATTTTAACTCTGAAATGGCAATGATAACACCGGTCAGTCTGAAGGAGCAAGTTAGAGGAGAAACACAACGGTACTTGGAATTGCATGCCATTGTGGTATTAAATATTTGAGAGTGAGTTTCCAGCGATAAACACCCATATATTAATAATTCAGAAAGGACCTGGAGCTGAGATCCATTTACACTTTCCCCACACATGGCATGTGCTTTCTGCTTTTCAGGCATTCCTCACTCAGCCTTTTCTAACGCAGGGTTGACACACACCCCTCATTTTTCCATTTAACTTTCTATGATATGAGAATGACTGGCAGCTGTGTTTGGGTTGTTTGGCAGTGAATCCATCTATACAGAAAAGGACCTGTTTTATGACGATGTTAGATGATAATGAGGTTTAGAGTTTCTACTCTATAGTTGATGGCCACTTATAGTTTAGTGCATATGTATGAAGAAATGATTGTGTAAATCTACAAAAGCTGATTTGTGGTTAATTGAAATACGAACATTTATAATTGAAATAGGCAACATTTCATTAGGCCATCATGTATTCAAGTAAAAAATATCTGAAGAAAATTCCAGAAATCACCTTTCTTTCTCATTCTGACATTCAGTTTGGAGTTCAGGAGATTGCCTTGACCATATATATGTATATATATATATATATATACATATATTTCTGGAATCACTTTTCTGGAATCTGGAAGCTCACAAACAGCGAGCCGAAGATCAGTCTCCAATTATTTGTTCTGGGCGTTGTGTACATAAAGTTATAGACAATTCAGCTTCGGGAGCAGGCGGGCGTGTGCGTGAGGCGAGTCGGCGAGTCTATCAGAGAAGTAACGTTGGTCGACTTATCTGTTGTGGTGGTCATGACCTCTGACTACATAGACTGAGTTGTCATCAGTGTCTTTGTTAGAATGAGGCCGACAGCTGCCCAGCTGTTCCAGTGTTGTTTCACGTCGTGGACCTCAGAATTCCTCTTGGCAGTACAAGAGCTGCTCCTGCACTATTGTAGGGTATTGTCAAGTCTAACATTTCTTTCAGAAAATTCATAAAGCTGTCTCCAAGCGTTTGAGGAAGCCTTATGAAGCTTTACTTCTGCGTTTTATACTTAAAATCATTGAATGACTTAACCTTACCTTGAAGACAGAATTATGATTGTAGAGATTATAAGTGTCTTTAAGGCCATGTTTACACGGAAACGATTCTGAAGAGAAAACGCAAAAACTGGCGTTGCGTCATCACTTTTTATTCTGCATTTAGACGAGCGTTTTGTGTGGGAAGTCCTCGTGCAAATGGTGACGCAAAAGTGTGTGAAATTCAATGTAGTATGCACTTTAGGCGGCTTGGAGTGCATACTACAACAACACCAAGTCCACGCGCCTGCGTTCAATCTTCACTGTCAAGCAAACTTTTTGCGTTTTTACCGTTTACACGGGAACGCGGCGGTGGAGTGTTTTTAAGATTTCCACTCTGGAGGGTGGTTTCACTTTTTTTTGCGTTTTTAAGCCTCAAAAACGCCATCCGATAAAATATTTTTACGTTTTCACCCGCGAGCGTTCTCGTGTAAACAGGCCCTAAGTCCATTTGAGAAATCAAGGCTGGATAACTCCAGATGGACCTGTGATGCTGTTTTAATTAGATCAGATGAGAGGGTGGGAAATCATAGGCTATCTGTTTTCTTTCTGACTCTGTGATCAGTCAAAATGCCAGTTATCGGTGTGTCTAATCAATGCAGGTGACGCTAAGCTGGTAAATGACCTTCTGCCTGTGTGTCAGTACTGCCAATATCTGGACTGAGAGGTGAACTAATTCTGATCAATTCTCAAAATCATCTCTTACTGACAAGTGGAGTCTTGGTTCTGGCTTTGAACCCTTAAGCGATTAATGGTTAAATAAATGACAGATTGGGAGATTTTACAAGAAGCAAAGGAAGTACCATTTGCTGTATACTCACAATATTTTTAGACAGTACTTAGTGCCTATACTACAAATATTATTTTATTATTATATATTGAGGAATCAAATATTGATCTTTTGACAAGAGAGACTTGAATACTTCAAGTATTACATTCAGCCAAGCTTTAGCAGTCGGTCAGATGGCCTCATGTTTGACTTTAGAATACTTTGGGAGAGGAGTTTATAGTCGACTCAAAGACTGCAAGGTGCCCAGGTCTTTTGGCGGCAAAACAAGCCCAAATCATTACCCCTACACCACCGTGCTTGACCGCTAGTATGAGGTCTTTGTGCTGATATGCTGTGTTTGTTTTTGTTTGTGTTTTTTGCCATTGTGGCACTGTGCTTTATGGCCAAACATCTCCACTTTGGTCTAAACAAAAATCTTGACATTTGTTCAGATGCAACTTTGCAAACCCAAGTCTTGCTGCCATGTTATTTTAGAGAGAAGAGGTTTTCTCCTGGCAACCTTTTCAAACAAACCATACAAACCACACTCAGTGTTTTTCTAATTGTACTACATATTGTACTGAATACATTTAACTTGTTAACTGAGGCCTGTAGACTCTGAGGTGTACAGTAGCTCTTGGGTTTGGCAACTGTCTTGAATCTTTCCACTTTGTGAATAATCTTCCTACTTTTGAAAGATTGACTTCAAATTGTTTGGAAATGGCTGTTTGGATATGGCTTTTCAGATTGTTGGCAGCAACAATTGCTTCTCTAAGGGACTGCTTACATGACACTGTTTTCTGCTAAACACATCAAACTTGATATGTGTTTTGTCCGTTCATTTACAAGACAATGGCGTTTTTAAAACGGGTTTCAAAAAGCATGTTTTTGAAAATGGCCTCCATATAAACAGCAAACATGTGTTTCTGTGTATCTCTGTATTGATTGTGTTTCATTGCCATCTAATGGCCTGGAGCAGAATACAGTGTTTTAGTCATTTTCAGCCCATTCTCACCCCCAAGGCGTCACCTAACTGACGCCTTGGGAAGCATTTTGACCATGCTTCAATATCTGACGCTTTAGGCGCCCTTTAGCGTCAGTTAGATGACGCCCTAGGATCGCGTGTAACCCTACCCCCACCCCAGACCTAAACCGCCGTAGGATCGCGTCATCTAACTGACGCTAAAACGTCAAATATTGAAGCATGGTCAAAGGTGATGCCTTGGGGTGAGAATGTGTTGTCATTTTCGCAGATCCGTGTGAGAAAAAACGTTCCCGTTTTAAGAATATCGTTGTCGTGTAAACGTACCCGAAAAGATCATTGCTGATGTCTTTCTTCCTTGGAATTGTGTTAACTCAAACCTGAATGCTCCAGATCAGCAAACTGACAAAACGTCTAATGAATTGATCATCAGCAGGCGTGATCACCTCTATAAAAGCAAAGACATTTAATTAGCAGCGCCTGACTGCTACTTACCCTCTTAATTCCTATGGAAGCAATAAGGGTGTTCTTAGTTTGTCACACATGGCTTCTCCATTTTAGCCTAGTTTTTGTTAAATAAATAGTGACACAGTGTAATATGTCATGTGTTGTTTTCCATCTGAGGTTGTATTTACCAAAGACCTGCCAAAGGCCAGAGGATTTTTTATTATGTCCCTCTTGATGCGTAAAAACATAGAATTCAATAGGGTGTTCTTTCTTATTCACATGACTGTATATTTATATATATAAATTTTCATCTGTGGCATCCCATCACATTGAGAATTGAGGAAAATGTGTCACTTTTCATTTTTCAAGCATAGGTTGTTGTTTGTATTAAAATGACAGCTGTCCTCTGTCTCCCTGACATTTGTGTTGTGTGTTTACTCAGAAAAAAAATGGTGAGATGACACGTTCCACCAATCGGATGTCTTCCAGGGTTATTTTTTATTCCCTTTCTCTAAAGGTCATAGTTTGTGATATCTCTGTGTAACATTCAATCTTCAGTCTGTTATGGATGATGATCACATTTGACATTTCTCTCCTGTATGATGTCCCGACATTATTTTCTCTTTTTGCATTTGTTTACATTATTCATTTACACTACAAACTGCTTTACAGTGATGATAGAAAATTAAAAATAACAGAGATTGTTTTGGCTTTTTGACAGCTTTAGAATTAAGTTATTTTCCAGCTAAAGCTATTTTTAATTGATTCACTTCCATCGCAACGATCATTAGTTAGATTAGATCAACTTAGGTGCCGCTAACAAGACACCATTTTAACAGAAAACTAAAGTTCTAAAGTTAAGTTCTCTCTACGCTAAAATCACGAACCTATGAGAACCGTTGATGGCGTGCACATGCGTTATTAAGAGTTCATTCTATGTGCGTTTATGTGCGCAGACTTGTAGCCCTTCCCTAAAAAAACAACCCTCTAAACCAACAAACTACTTGGTTGGCCTTAAAATGTATAATACAGAATTTTATAGCGGGCGTAGCCACGTGAACCGGAATTATCCCAACAACGATTAGATGTACAGAGACACTAGTTGACACTTCAGGACCGCGTTGTCATCACAGTCGTCTTATGATGTAACGAGTACATCAGGATTTATGGGAAGTGTTCCCGGTTCCAGCTGACCTAATCTATGCAGCCTAACATTGAATTGTAGATACAGTGTTTTATGTGTATGCAAGGTCAAAGAGATGTTTTTAGTCTTTAAACTGACAGATACCCCTTTTCCACCAACCCTTTTCGACGGGTTCCATTTCCGAACCCGTTCTTGAACTGGTGCTGGTTCAAAGTTGGTTTAAAGTTGGTTCAACTCGTGACCCTTCTCCTGAACCTGTTTGTTTTTCCACTGACTAGAGAGCCCAGCGAATGTCTTGCTCTCTCTCCCTCACGCATATTAATCAAAATCACTTGAAAAAGTCGGAAGACTGCAGTTTCACGTGATGCATTTGGAGACTTTTTTCACCTGAATTGCTGCGGTGTGTGATTTGTGCTAAAAAAAAACAAAAAAAAACACGTTGCATATCTTCTCTAAAAAGCGTTCCGCCCATTCAGCCAAAAACCTATCCAGTGATTAAATGTTTTCTGTATTGAAAAAAATCTTGCGGGATGTCCTAAACTGCCGAGATAATCACACAAGCGTGCCGTGGCTAAACCTCCACTGACACGTCCGATACTCAAACAACTCATTTTAACCTTTCACTTTAATGAATAGTTAAAACAACTGACCTGTCCAACACTGAACTCACAAGACCTCTGAATCCAACCCTGTATCACACGAAATACGTTCTGAGGAAACTATTTTGCAAATCGCAATTACGTTACATGCCAACATATAAGCAGTGCTATTACGTTGGTCCTTAACGTAATATGTCTCATTGTTAATACGTAGATTTAATACGTTATTTTCAAAGCTATGTTACGTACGTTTTTGTACGTTTGGATAGATGCTAAAACGTATAATATGGACGTATTTGCAACATTTAAACGTAACCTTATTACGTTTTTACAGCTACAAAACGTTAACTATTTACATATGTTTCATATCATAACGATATCTGTATACTTTCACTTTTAAAGATAAATGTAACAAGACCCCTTAATCCTACTAAAAAAAAAACATATTTATTTTATACAGAATATAAAAAGGATAAAACGTAATGGACAGAGATGTGTAGTTAAATGAGTTTTAGCATTAAAATATATTTTGAGCCACTAATCTCACTCCTATCCCTAAACCTAACCATAACCATTCCTTAAAACTACGTAGGTAACACAATTAAGGAAAAAAAAACATAACAGACAGATACATTTCACAATAATTTATTTATTTATTATTAACATTACCAAAAGTCGTTCACATGATGATGCGTTGCAGTCGCAGTCCTCTGGCAGTATTATAGTAGTTGTGTATGAGGTACAGATCAGAATTAAAGTTATTAACGTTAATCCAAAATGTTAATCTGATTTCGGTTCGCTCTCTGTCTGAAGGCGCGCGCTCTTCTCCATTTCAAATGTAAATGTACTACACCGACTGAAACACGGCATGTCACAATCTGTGACGAAGCAGGCGAGGGACAATGAGCGTTTGATATCACTGCCGTAAAACATGTCGTAACGCTTCTTGAAGGCGCATTATTTGAATTTGAATTAATCACCAGCGCGGATTTGACGTTTGCGGTCGCTGCTGAGAAATGAAGATGAAGATCACTGGATAAAAGGCTGGATTTGGATCTGTTTCTTGCAAACAACGTATGGATTCTAGGATTTGGTTTACATCAAGCTAATAAAATGTATGTCTTTTGTGAATGTATCAGTATGTTGTGTTTTTTTGGAGAAAATGCTTTTTATATATTTATGAGTAACGTTGGTCTATTATATTAATAAATGCGAAGGAAAACTTAATTGATATGACAGTTGAATGCAAAAGAGTCAAAGTTTTAATGCCACGATTATGCATAAATAGTAAAGAAACCTGCTTGGATGTATTATGTTCAGGAAAAACGTAATAGCACTGCAATAGTATTACGTTAAGGACAAACGTAATAGCACTGCTTATATGTTGGCATGTAACGTAATTACGATTTGCAAAATACGTTAAGGACAAACGTAATAGCACTGCTTATATGTTGGCATGTAACGTAATTACGATTTGCAAAATAGTTTCCTCAGAACGTATTTCGTGTGATACACAGTTGCTGAATCGGTGTATAAAAAATCAGTGACAATTAGATCAGTTAACTAAGCTACAATTAATAAACTGCACTTCTACAGCATTGTTAATCTTAATTTCAACTGGCTGGAATTTTGAGATTGCAATAGACATGAAGGACTATAATGCGTTACATCAAGTACTGATGATCGAGATCAGTCTGTAATTGATCGTAATTCTGTACGATCAAGTTGCCCTTTTTTTAACAAGTCGTTTAATCATAGCCAGCTTAAAAGTTTTTGGTACATATCCTAATGACAAAGATGAATTAATTATATTGAGAAGAGAATCTATGACCTCTGGGAGCATCTCTCTTAATAGCTTAGTCGGTATTGGGTCCAACATACATGTTGTCGATTTAGATGATTTAACAAATTAAAAAAAAATCTTCCTTTTCTATACAGTAGCAATGAATGAATCGAATTTTTACATGGGGAGACTAAAATGCACTCCCTGATGCGATGCTATACTAGACGGTTGCACCGTTATAATTTTCTTCCTGATATTGTCAGTCCTGTAAGTGAAGAAGGTCATAAAGTCATTACTGTTGTACTGCTTGGAAACTTCTGGGCTTGAAGCTTTATTTTTCATTAGTTTAGCAACTGTTTCAAATAAAGACCTAGGATTTTGTTTATTTTCTTCTAATAGGGTTGAAAAATAAGCCGATGTAGCAGCTTTTAAGGCCTCTCTGTATGCAATTGAGCTCTCCTTCCATGAAATCCGAAATACCTCTAGTTTAGTTTTCTTCCAGTTTCGCTCCATTTTTCTGTCTGCTCTCTAAAGGGTGTGTGCTCGTTGTACCATGGCGTTGGACTATTTTCTTTCTTTAAGCACAACGGAGCTACTGTGTCTAAAGTGCTGGAAAAGAGAGAATTAAAAGTTTCTGTCACAATATCGAGTTCTTCTAAGCTATCTAGGATGCTTAGATTATGAAACTGATCAGGAAGATTATTAATAAAGCAATCTTTAGTGGCAGAAGTGATAGGTCCAACTGTATTTGTAACACGGAGTCGGATTTGCAGCCTTGGCTAAATGAAGTTTACACAAAACTAGATAATGATCTGAGATGTCATTGCTCTGCTGCAGAATTTCAATAGCATCATCATTGATTGATTGCTTGTGACAATATTAGATCTAGAGTATGATTACGACAATGAGTAGGTCCTGACACATGTTGTCTTAGTCCAATAGAGTTAAGAATTTCTCAGTCATGTACAGCATTCCTTTATGAGTGTGTTATTAGTTGATGCTGATATATTAATATAATGTGACAGTTAGGATGCAGAGTAAGGTCTGCCCCATACGGAGTTCTGACAGTTGGGTTATCCGTTTCTCATTCCCACTCTAGATCCTTGATTCTCTCTGGTATACTGCACTGCATAAGCAGCCACTGTTTGTACACACCTCTGCTGATAATGAGGATTCAGTGTTTACATGGACCTTTCAGCATTAATATTTATGTTTTCTTGATGTGTCAATGAATACTAAGTGGTGTGAGTGAGTGACTGAGCTGGAACAGAATAGAAAATTGTTCATTTTAACAGTGTAGTCAGATCTTGTCACTTAATTCTAAACTGTATAATCTTTAAAGGTAAGGTAATTTATTTGATTTTAAAGTACGTCCTACTGTACTTAATATGCGGAGACAGCGGTAAAGAAAAAAAAAAAAAAAAACTCCAATGGTGTGAATTTGGGGCCAGACTACCTGTTTGTCCAAAGATGGGTAATTTGGAAAATCAGATTGCTGCAGGAATAAGACTTTTAGCATTTTCAAAAAAGTTTCAAAAGCAACATATTTTAGCAACAGCGTGAAAGTGAATAGCACATAACAGGCCCAATACCGGTATATGAATATCTATTGGTACAACATGGATCACGTGACTAAATTTACGTCATCGTTTTCAAATACCTCCGGCTTCACAGTCCACACTACAACACGAAAGCAGCGTTTTCAAATTTATCCGCTTTGGAGAGCGTTTTCCAAAAGCATGTGTTAAAAGCATGAGCATGTGTTACACTGAAGCTCGCTTCCAATAGAATTTCTAATCTAAGCTAAAATTAATTGTACTCATCTTCTGTGTGGACTCCTTTTTAGCCACGCCCCTGTTGGTGCTGATAATGGTGCAAAAAAATTGATTCCGAGTTTGAATGATTTAAAGAGCTTGTATCATATTTTTGGTAATTAATTTCAGCTCTCTTAGACTGTAAAAAGACTAATCCCTTGTAAGCTATTAAATTAATGGGTTTGTCCTTGACTATGTCTGAAAAATGAATGATGAATCTGCTTTCATCCATCAGGTGTTCACTGAGAACTGATCTAAGAACTGGTCTCATGTTACTCTCGTTATTGCTTCCAATTATGACTTTGTTTCAACTCTGTTCAAAATTTAATGTGGGATTAAATCAAAGATTTTTTTTTTTTTTTTTTTTTAGATGCCACGTTTGTTTTCTTTATCATAGTACACAAAAATAGTTTTGTGTCTGTGCTTGCAGGCAAATCAAGGGGTTGTTCTCTTGATCTCTTTCCCTCCTACACTTTCATTTTTGTGTGGATGGTTTTGTACGTTTTGAACAGCGTGAAATGGTACACAGATTAAGGGGGGCTCACAAGCAGCACTATTTTATTTATTTATTCTCCTTTCCTCTTAAATGCAAGTGAGCCAAAGAGATATCAGCCAGAAAGATGTGGCCCTTCCAGTGCTTTTGCTCTCCGTGTGGGCTGTTAAGGTTAATTTCTGCAATCTGCATGCACATTTTCATCTGGCCCTCCTGGGGCAAAGTGTTCCTTTCAAACTTTCACAATTATTTCTGATATAATATAACACAGAGGGAAAGTGGATTGATTTAGGGAGGTGGGAAGCTGGAATCATTTGATGCCTGCAATATGACCTGTAAGTCGGTGATGTTATTTGGAGCTCTGGCATTATTCTTTCTGCAATTTAATTTATTACAATTGGGTGTTCAAATTGCCAAGCATCTGTTATGGAATTACAGTTTGTGCATTATTCAGAAGACGAAAATAATAGCCCTGCACAGTTAGTTAAAATGAATACTGCTTGGTTTTTATTTCTGACTCTTGAATTGTCATTTTCGCAGTATAATTCCTGCTATTTTCTTTCTCTGGAGCTTTTTGTGAACTTACTGTCACTCATCACCATTTATACTGAATGCTTTGATGTACAAAGTTTTGCCGTATTATCTCTAACTTTATGGGAACATGGCATTCCTGCTGAAAAGGCTGACATAGCTAGTCATGGTAATATACCAATTTTATTTGATTTGAAACACCATGACTGCCTTTGTCAACCAGCTTCTGGACATTTGGGCGATTCTTCAATTAAGGGGTTCTTCAATTCTTCAATTATGCAAACACAAGTTCAATGGAAGTCAATTAGCTTTGAAATTATAAACATTCAAATAAATTATTTATTTTTTAGTAAAACACATAAAATATTGGTATTTAAAAAGTCAGAGAAACTCATATAACAATCAGATCAATTATTAATTTACATTTCAACTATTAAAAACAGGAAGTTCATGTAAAAGACCAAATATATATATATATATATATATATATATATATATATATATATATATATATATATATATATATATATATATATATATAATACTTTCCCTGCCACAACATTTGTGATCAAATAAATGCAGCCTTGGTGAGCAAAACAGACATTTTAATGTGCATGTAGGTAGGTGTTTCTTGATATTTCTCTGCATTGCAGGAGCCTGTTGAAATGCTAATGCACTCATTTCAAGGGGTCAATAAATCTCTTCAATATTTTGGATCCCTGATGTCAGTGTCAAGGATAGACCAAATACCTCTTTTTCAAAACCGCATTTCATGGTGTAGTAGAGACTTTAGTGTAGATGAATGGAAGTTTCCGGTTCTGTCTTCAGTTTAAATTGCACTCAGGGGTCCTCCACCTCGTGCACGCAACAGTTATCTTCAAACTTATTGAAGTCTGGGTCACATGGTCGCCTAACGTGTTTTGCAATAGCTATTTGATTGCCAAGAACATGCCTAGAGTCCCTCCTCACCAGCCTCTTTGCTTTGATGACTCAAGAAGCCTGATGCTAAAGGTTGGAGGCGGAGGGCTGGAGACACGCTTTAGGGAATATCTTCCATCTATGCCTCATTGGATCAAGAACATCACCCATATCACATTCTTTGGCTCTTGACATGGATACATTCACAACAGGAGGGGGAAATACATAGATAACAAATCTGCCCCTGGGTTGTTATTGCTTAACTGCATGTTTGAAAGTGAAAGACAGAGTTCAAGAGGAATAATGATGCCTCGTATTGACCGCTTGATTCTTCACACGTTCAGTGGTTTAGGAAATTGATCCTTTATGGTGGCACATAAGAAGGATGTAATACGCCTGTTTGTTGTGGATGTTTTTTTTAGGGTTTAATTGTTAAAGGAAAGTTTTGTAATCCTAGGGAAGTGAATGGTAGGATTAATGTCTCTCTTTCATGCATGAAATGAGAGTTTTCCTCTCACTAACCTCAGCAGACAGCCCAGCTCTCTTTCACTTCTGTTTTTTTGATAGCTCACTGGCATCCAATAAATGAAATGGCCTTTGGTTCATTGTGTCAAATACTGTTTCCTGTTCAAATCTTTTCCTTCGGAAAGGAAACAAATTCTGCCCGTCTGATCAAGCAGTCATTAGTAAAATCAGTGGCAACACACAAAGCAAATATTTCCTGTGGTAAATTTGTTTGAAGATCGAAGAGCAGATCATTTGTATAGAGAAAATGATGGCGTTATCGCTACAATGTGATGTGCAGCCGTTGCTTTGACAGGCTTGATTGGGAGGGTTTGGACCGTCACGAAAGTATTAGTGTTCAGAACTTGGTTGTGTTCATCATAATGAAATCTGCATTGCCTTCTCTGTTTTCATGTTTCCCATTTCTGTGATTGAGCACAAAAAGGCTGATGATGAATCACAATTGTTGATCGCTTATTTGGAGATAAAAACCACTTAGTCTTCATCAAAGTTGCATTAAAACACGAAAGCAGAGAATATGAGCACATTTATAATAGGGACCTAGTAGGGACCTATCACAATAATCAGGATTCACTCTTGTAACGCTGAGTTATGGGACTATTTCATCGAATGGCTTATTCCACCTCTATGCACAAAAACACATTGCATTTCTGTGTTGTAGAGGTAACTTGGGTTTGTGGTTGACTAATATAGAGTCTTTTATAAGTGTAACATTTTTATGCAATGTCTGTATTCATTTGATCTATTTTTATTAATAATATTTATAAATTCAGTACCGTAATAAATTGGAGTTAAGATTATTTTAAGTTTTTTGAAAGAAGTCTCTTATGCTCACCAAGGCTGCATGTATTTAATCAAAAGAGTAAAAAAAAAAAAAAAATGAAATACTGTGTATCTATCTTTGTATCTGTTTGTCTGTCTACAACTTACTATATATTATGGAATATTGAATGTTCACAATGGCCAGTATAATAAAGAAATGGGCAAATGTGCCCGTTTTGAAACAACAATAAACTCCCTTGATATCTGTCAACAACACCAAGTAACGATGGTGACATTACAACTCGTCTTATGTTCCCCTAAACAGGGCAGCTTGTTCCTGAGGAGCTCTGTGAAGATGAGTCGCCCCCTAAAGAGGTGTCCTGTGTGATGGCGTGTTCAGGTGACTGTGTGCTCAGCTCATGGTCTGATTGGTCCTCCTGCTCCCACAGCTGCTCCAGTAAAAACTTAGAAGGCAGACAAAGCCGCACACGGACCGTATTGGGCTTACCAGGAGAAGGTCAGTTGACTTTCACCTTTTACAGAAATTAGATGATAATGGTTATTACAAATGTCTGAAAAATGTATTTTCAATTCAAGAAAATAAAATGTAAGGCATTCAAATTAATATGGTGCATGTAACATGGAATATATTGATAACATTTAAACAAACAAACAGATAATTTAATGCTGTCATATTGTTTTGACAAGTGAAGTAATTTACTCCTAATATCACTCTGAGGGTGACATGACACCATTAATCGGTTTGTTTTTGTGAGTGGAGGAGCAATTTTGCATTTGGTATATTTGTTTCAGGGGAGCTGTGATAAAAATGTGTTCACAGGGTCTCATTTTTCTGTCTGCCTACTTACAGCTGTGGGCTTTTCCAATCAAACAAAGTCCTTCTGGAATGACAAAAAGAGCTGTGTAATTAAGACTTAAATATAGCTTAGTCTAGAGACTACTCCCACCCCCTCTGCAGTCACGCATGCACACACGCATACGTGCCTACGTACATCTTGAGTAACAGCATTATGCATGCTCTTACATACACGTATCTCTATGCATCTGGAAATGGAAATAAAGCCCCAACCTCTATACACCATCCACAGAGTGTCATTAATCAGACAAGCCCTTATTAATATTCAGCTGGTCTACGTTACACTCATAATGAGTCCCTGTGTTATGGAGAAAAGCTGAATGTCAATACAATGTCATTAGCTTCAAGGGCAGATGGAGTAGGTATTACTTTTAATAGAATAGAAGTCATTTTTGATCAAACAAAATTTATCAAAATGTGTTCCACACATGGATTCACATTCAGCACTTTGCGTCAGGTTTAGTATGTTTACAGGTACAGTAAAATGATGGAAGAAGTTTTTGGATGCATTAATATCAAATAATTGTCTGATACGGCTTAGCTGATATTTATTTTGGTTTGTATGGAAGAGTCTATTCTAATTTCTTCTTATATTACAAAATTGTATTTCAACTATATTTCAATTAACATAAAATGATGTTAATAGTTTTATTTAATGATAGCACTGATAAACACTGTGACATTAGCTCTTTCAGCAGCCCAACAGCACCATCGACTCAACCAATGGTGTGAGTTTGAGGCAATTTTGTTTGTCTCGTTTAATCAATGAGACATTTAAAAAAAAAATAATTTGATGCTGGTGGTTTAGAAATTACACCATGAACATTTTTTTTTTTATTATTCTTTTTCTTCTATTCATATATCTACATCACTTCACATGTCCCAGTAGAATTCGACTTCATGCCTCTTGTGCTCATGTAGCTCGTTAACATTTTATGGAGCATTAAAGCAAACTTAAGAGAGGGTTTTCCATCTGTAATGCAGTTAATGATCTTTTACATTTCAGCTAAGGCATGTCCAGCTGCTACTGCTCTGGAGGAGTGGAGAACTTGTAACGCTCATCCATGCATCTCGTTCTATTGGGAAGCGTCGCCATGGGGACCATGCATTGAAGACTCTTCCATGAATCTAAATGGCACCAGCTACTGGAACGGAACGGCCACCTGTGCTGTCGGGGTGCAGATTCGTAAAGTGGTCTGCATGAAAATGGGCGTCGGGCCGGTTATTCCCAAAAGGTGCCTTATTTTTATGTATGAAATTTATAATGTGTGGATTTGTGCATTTCCACACACCACACCACACTGAAAGTGTTTGCAGTGGCCTTTTGTGGAGGTTAGATTATTAAAGCACATAGATTTTCCACCACCGCTCATAGCATGAGTTTTAAATGGTATATTTTACTAATCTTTGGTGATCACTGCTTTTTAATATTAAATCCATAGAGCACTTACTTTACCTGTCAGATGCAGGCAATTACGCACTGTTCAGACATGCAGTAAAATGCTATCCTTTTGTGATTTGAAATCGTTTTAAAGTAAGATTTTGGAAATGCATTTAATTTGGTAGAGTCAGATCAAATTTCACTTAGCACTCATCATTCGAGACACGGAATGGCTTTGATAATAATACACAAAGTGTCTCATTTACTCTCACATGCTATTCATGTTTGAGTAATCAAACAAGGGAACTGTTTTGAACACGGCATATGTATGAATGGGTAAAATGTAGTAGTGCTCAAGGCTTATGGCATTGTTTTTACTATGGCAATCAATATAGATATACCATATATTAACTGCACTATCTGAACAAATATCCAATCTTTACTAGAATTTATGTGCTGTGTGAGCAACAGATCAAGTTGAGATTCAAGTACCTCATCAAATATGTGCCGACATTCAATTAAGAATGTTTTTGGAGGGTTTCAGTTTTATAATGTTACAATAATATCAAGACATCCGTATTTGGTGAATAATGAACTTCCCAGAGAGAAATATTTCCCCTGCTAGCTTTTGTAAATATATGTACATTTAGTTTGATCAGAGCGTAAATTAAAGCAGATGTTATTAGACACTTCTGCTCTGGAATGTGTTGAGGCAGTCTGCTACACAATCACCCAGTCCTGAAATCCAGATTTAATAGTTTTCCATTCAAACATCACATTTACACTGCATGAATGAGACATATAGTACTGTAAGCTGTTATCTCTTGATATGTTCACATTTCCCTGACCTTTGCACAAGGGAAGCTCGCTTGGTTTACATTTGCTGAAGCCGTATCTTATACATTGAGTCTGTCAATATTCTCATCCGTGTGCTGTGCGTGGCTCCGAGTGAAGGCTGGACTTTTTCTTCTCTGTTTTCTCTATGAGAGGTTCATGTTGCCCCAGGTCTTTCTTTGATAAATGTTTCCTGTGGGAGTGGTGTAATGGCGCTTTGGGTAAGATAAAATGTTCTGTTGCATTGCATGGAGAAGATATTGTGTTGTGCATCGGGAAAAGGAGCTCATAAATAATGCAGTCATTTATCCATTTCTTTCTGTTATATTAATGACACCAACGTAAAGTGAGTTTATGGGCTGACGTATTTCACTGGCCTGGTTATAGGTTTTGGCTTTACCTCGGTTTTTGGGAGGGGGCTGTCTGGAAACACATGATAGATTTTCTCTTTTTAGTGAAAATATCTAATCAATATTTAAAACAAGATGCATTTACATGCATTTACATAATTTTTATCAAGCTTTTATATTTAAGATCAGTAATTTCACTTAAATGGCAATGAAGATTACCTATTAATAAGAAAATTAAATTAAGAAAATTTCAATATATCAATATATATATATATATATATATATATTAGTATTTTAACCCTGCTCTGAGTTCACTTAACATCACCGTTTGTGAGACCTTGAAAGGTCTAAAGTGTGTTAAGGAGAAAACTGTGTCATAGCCTATACAATTGTGCTTACCAATGATTAATCTAAGCTTCTTTACAGTTGGGAGAGAACAAATCATAGTCTGGTTTATAGTGGTCTGTTACACACACACACACACACACACTCTCACACACACACACACACACACACACACACACACACACGCACACACACACACGCACTCACTTTAAAGATATACTGAAGCATAAATCACACATGGGTGTACTATATATGGCATGGATGTGTTTGATGGTGTAGATAAATGTATGTGTTTGTGTCACACACACATCATATGCCTTGTGCCTTGCCGCATGTGCTGGAGACAGAACAGAACATCAGTAATATAGAACATGTCATCAGATGAAAGCGCTTGATATTTTGTGGTGTGTGTTCAGATAACTCCACTTTATTTAAAACAGCAGGGCTGAGCTATTTAAACATCTTGATATATGAAATGACCCAACAGGGAGATGTTTGTTTATATTTCTGCTGCTATACCTGTTCTTTATTAATGTTCATATGCTTGCATAAAGAGGAAAATAAACCATGTTCCATATAGGTACAATAGAACTTGTCTGTCAACATTAAATGCGATCTGATCTCAGAAATTTTAAAAGTACAGTTTTGTGGAGCAGGATGATATATTATGTCTGTTTGTGGGTGATGCAAGTTCAAGCTTGATTTCACTATTTCCCCTTCATTCCAAATCATTTCCTGTCTTCTCTCTCCACTGCTGCTCTCCACACTCTTTCCACTGCCACATCATTTCCTGCTTCCTCTCTCTCTCTCTCTCCACACTCATTCAAATAAATGGATTAAATTTAATCCACCACCATGGGTGAATTATTCATTTTATAAAACTAGCAATATGATTAAATGGTGTTTCTAAAAAAAAAAAGTGTATTAATTATTAGATAATTGCAATGAACAAATATGTCATTAAGTAATTTGCCTAGAGATAGCATAATAAACTATTTGAATCAGAATTTACGGTAGAAATTAGTAATTTCTGCATTTCTGCACAAACTGACTGCTTTTCTAAAACTGCGACAACAGCAATATGATATAACCGTGTTGAAAAAATAGTTGTATTTATTATTAATAATAATCGTAATAAACAATTATTCAAAATGCCAAATTTGCATTTAGTTTTTTAGTAAATTGCAGTGTAATTTCTGCACCATTAGTCTCACCAAAATAAATAAATAATTGGTTCATTTCTGTGTATGACACAGAGTAACATCTTATAAAACACTATTCAGACAAAGTGTTTACTCTTTTCAGGGAAATCTATTTCAATTATGAATTCAACAAGTGTGTTGTTTCATATTGCTTTTGTCCTGTGAATTAATGTTTGTTTGTTTGTTTGTGACAGCTTTAAGCATGCCCATCCAATTGCCCATCCATCCAGTCATTATTTACTCACCCTCATGTCGTTCCAAACCTTTTACGCTTTTGCTCATCTTCGCAACACAAAAATATGTTTTTGAGTTTGAGATATGGCAAAAAAAAAGAGATTTCCATCCTCCATTGGCAGTTTCTGTTCCACTTTAACACAAAATTAATAAAGATATTGTAAAACTAACTTATATTATTTGAGCGGTTTAGTAATTTTTTTCTGATGGGACACGATCACTTTATATGATGAACATAAAAAGTTTGTCCTTCGGATGAGACGTTAAACTGAGGTCCTGTGTAACAAATCAGAAGGCTTAGGCAGATCCATATGCAAAAACTTTTAATAACTCAAAGACAGTCAGTGAGAAACACAGGAATTCTTGAATAAGGATCCGCTGACTGTGGGCAGAAACCAGGCTTGAAGAAGTATAGGCAGACAGCGTGAGTTCGGTTACCAGGAACAGGCGTAAAGTTCTGGGAAGGCGGATAGAACCAGTTTCCAGGTCAGGCTGTGGATTCCGAGGCAGGCTGCAGACAATCAGATAAGGTTAGTTTAGCGAGGATCAGAAATACGGTAAATCTTGATACACAGAAACGGCTCAGACATGCACACGTATAGAGGCAATACTTTGCACAGAACGCTTAGTTAACGAGGCAGATAAAGGCTGAGCAATGATTAATAATACAGAACAGGTGATGGTAGTCACAGCGCAAATGATTCATACTTATATAAGAGAGTATGCAACATGCTAGAACTCAGGAGAGGGCACCCGTGGTTGAGAGATGGTGGACTCAGGGAGACTGGACGCCAAAACAGAGATTCAGCCCTTTAGCCATGCGCAAGTACTCCAAATTCTTGGATATGTGGAGCCCTCCAGAAAGTGCCTCCACTCTTCAAAGGCTGCCTTCATGGCCAGCAACTCACGATCACTCACATCGTAATTTCTCTCCAATGGACTGAGCTTTCTGGAATAAGGCACAGGGGTATAATTTGGGAGGCGATCCTTGACACTGAGACAGCACCGCACCCAGGCCGGTACTTGAGGCATCCACTTCAACTGCAAAAGGTGACTCTGGATCAGGATGATGTAGGAAGGGAGCTGAGGTAAAAGCCCGAGTGGCCTCTTCACTCCAAGGTAGACAAGAAGTACCCCTGCGAATGGGTTGGGGCCATTGCACCACTGCCTTTACTTTGCCCTTCTCCATAGCCACACCTTCCAGACTGATGATGTAGCACAAGAATGAGGTAGATGTTTGGTCAAAGTCACACTTCTCAATTTTCTCGTAGAGTTGAAACTGGACGAGCCTCTGAAGCACAGCACGGATGTGTCGGACATGTGCTTCTACACTCTCAGGAAAAAAAAGGTACAAAAGCTATCACTGTGGTGGTACCTTTGTGTGTGTGGTACACCTTTGTACCCAAAGAGTGCATATTAGTCCCTCAAAGGTAAATATTGATACCAAAAGTGTACATATCAGTAGATAAATTATATCTTTTGAAGGGTAATGTCCCAGTGACAGCTTTTGTACCTTTTTTTCCTGAGAGTCTGAATATACCAGAATGCCGTCGATATAAAATATGGCATGGTGTTGGAGCATGTCTCGGAACACGTCATTAATGAAGGATTGGAATACAGCTAGACTTTTGGAAATCCCGAACGGCAAAACCAAGTATTCAAAGTGGCCTATTCATGTAGAAAAGGCTGTCTTCCACTCATCCCCTTCGTGGATACGGACCAGGTTGTATGCACTTCGCAGATCCAGCTTGGTACAGTATCTTGCTTTGCGGAACAGCTCCAGGGCAGCTGGAACCTGGGGCAGTGGATAGCAAAAATAGACGGTACAATCATTGAGCGCTCTGTAATCAATACATCAGAGTCCTCCATCCTTCTTCTGAACGAAAAAAAAAACAGCTGATGCGGGAGAAGTGGATGGTCGAATGAAGCCCTTGGTGAGCTCCTCCTCAATATATTTCTTTATGGTTTCAGTCTCTGGCTGGGACAGAGGGAACATACAGTATGCGCCTTAGGTGGTGTGGCATCAGGCAAGAAGTCAATGGCACAGTCATAAGGGGCAATGAGGCAGAAGCTTAGTAGCATTAAACTTGCTTAAGGCCTCCGCTAGGTTGTGGTATACAGCGGGCAGGCGATTCAACACGGGATTATCAGGTAACTCATGGATGCTCCTCATAGGAAGAGGTTGGACCGAGGACAGGCCGTTTGTTAAAGCAGATTTTTCCCCAGCTATTGAGCTGCCTGGAGGTCTATTGCAGAAATGGGTCATGCTTATGGAGCCAGGGCAACCCCAGAATCACAGGAGAGGGTGGAGCTTGACTGAATCAATTTGCGGTATAGCAGTCCGGTGTACATGCGCAACTCCTGAGACAGGTGAGTGACCGGTGCCCATAGTGGTCTACCATCACAGCCTCGACAGAAGGGGAGAAATGCATGGGAGTAGAGTAATCCTATGAAGTTTAGCAAACTCTTGCAACATGAAGTTCCCAGCAGCACCAGAATCCAACAGAGCCGATGTGGACACAGATTTTCCATTGACAGTCAATTCAATGGGAACTTCTACACATGATTTTAGATTTAATCAGTCAAGTAGACTCACCACAGCATTCTCTCTGTTGGCAGACCGATGTTGGCAGTTTTGACGAAAGTGACCAGCCCCTCCACAGTATAAGCATAGACATAGACATAGCATATTTGACGTGCAAGAACAAACCTCATTGGTTCTTGCTGAAGCTCAACGGTGCTGCGCAACACATGAGAATGAACCTCATTGGTTTTTGCACATCAAGAAAACATGCTTGAGCTTCTGTTTACCATATCTCATGTGTGCATTGATGAATGTTTATATGTGGATAAATGTTCATCATATAAATCAGTTGTTTTTCTTCAGACTAAACCTCTCAAATCATATGTAATATTTTTTCGATTTCTTTACAAACTTTTTGAATCTTCAAAGTGTCAATTTTGTAGCTGTCAATGGAGGAACAGAAAGTTCTCAGATTTCATCCAAAAGTTCTTAATTTGTGTTTTCGAAGATGAACGAAAGACTCATGGGTTTGGAACTACATGAGTAAATGATGACAGAATTTTCATTTTTAGGTGAACTAACCCTTTGAGTTAAGCAAAACATAAACAGAAAATGTGTTTTTTGTCAACATGTTGTCTCCTCTTTCTACTGATTTCTTGTACTTATCCGCTACCCACTCTTTTGTTCCTCTCCTAAAGCTCTGTATCATCAATGCCTTTGGGTGATTGCCCATTGTAATGACATTCTGCTTCACAGAGCACAAAAGTGAGAGAGAAACAGATGATTCATGGCTCCATTCTTTCTTGTCCCCTACTTTGATGTGTCCTGTTTGCTGGTCTCCAAAGCCTTTATTTGGTAGAGGCCTGCTGAGTCCCACCGCCTCTCTTTAGAGCTGCTGCATGCTCGGAAATGAAATCCAGAATGCAGCTTACAGGGATGGACATTCTCCATGGAGCAACATGCTCTTAAACAAAAGCATGCACATACTTGCACTCACAAGGACACACATGTCCAGCAGGACGTACACCCTAGTATATAAGTAAGGGATCATGTGCAGTCAACATACTGTAATGGGTCTTTTTTCGACCTGAGGGGATTTATTTTGTGAAAACGATCATCTGACTGTACATTATCCCTTATACATATTCACCAGGGTGAATGTAATTTTCCGTCCTATCACACGGCATTTTACCAAATAGATCATATTGATTTAAGTTGAATTTCTTTCAATGTTTTATAAGTAACAGGATACCAGAGAGTACTAAGAGAGCCATGCAATGGGTACATTGTTATGGGAAAACAGTAGTACACCAGATGGAAAGTAAATGGCGTTATATACTTACTTATTCCACCGAAGCCAGTTGAAGTTATTTAATATTTTTTTTGTTGAATAAAAAATTCTAAATTTTTATTTTTATTTGTTAAATTATGTTACACATCAATACTAAAGCATACTAACTAAATTAATACACTACTGTTCATACATTTGGTTTCAGTAAGATTTTAAATTTAGCAAGGATGCATTAAAATGGTCAAAAATGATAGTAAATACATTTATAATGTTACTGAAGATATATATGATCTTTGTATTCATTTAAAAATTCTGAAAAGTGTATCATGATTGCACAACGTTTTTCAACACTCATATTACTGATAAGTGTTACTTAAGCACAATATCAGCATATTATAATGATTTCTAAAGGATCATGTGACCCTGAAGACTGGAGTAATGGCTTTCCATCACAAGAATAAATTGCTTGTTTAAAAAAAAAAATGTGAATAATATTTTATAGCATTACTGTTTTACTGTAATTTTTATCAAATAAATGTAGCCTTAAGAGACAACAAAACAAAAACCCCACAGTTTTGAATGGTAGTGTACATCCATACATGTTGGTGTTAGGGAAAAATCATAGTGTGTACTTATTTATTTAATTTTTTTATGTTGGAAATTGTTTGCCAAATATACATTTATTATGTATAATCAATATCACACAATTTAGTGACCATGGAGCTCTGTGATTTGACTTCTGTAAAGTATTTTAGAGCACAGAATAATGAACTCTCTTTCCATTAGATTACACAGTACAGTATAGCGAGCTGTATGGGGGATATCTCTTTATCTCTCTCTTAAGAAACATACAGGCTCAGGTAGCGTCTCGCTTGCCATCACTCATACCGGAATAACTCACCTTTACCGTATACTCACTCAGATACAATCAGTTGCAGCCTCTGCTGGTAAGATGCAATAAATATTACATCAACTTCCCCTACAGTCTGGTTGTGATCTTCTGTTACACAGATAGTGTCATTGGAACTGTGTTGTATTATGTACATGATAATGTCTTGGTTTGTGGGGTACAGTAAATCAACCTGCACACAGGACCAGCAAGGTCAAGGACAGATCAACTGCAGTGTGAATTAAGACAAATAAAATGTTCCTTTTTTTTCTGTTCTCCATATGTTTGTGTCATAGGTGTCCAGAATCTGCCCGACCGGACACCATTCAACCCTGTTCACTGCCCTGTAGGAAAGATTGCATTGTGACCCCTTTCAGTGAATGGACAGCCTGCCCTACCACATGCCTGCCAGGTATTAATACAATCTCCTCCCACAACCTTTAGCTGTGACATTTCAGTGGGACCTCACATACAGGGATAGTTCACCTGAACATAAAATATGTATTTCCAAAACTGTTTGTTTTTTTTCCCCGTGGAACACATAAAGACTGTTTTCATGTACACTGTCAGATTAATTTTTACAATTTAATATAACTTTTTTTGTTGTTGTTTGAATATAATATATTCAAAAAATAAATAAATTAAAAAACAGTTAAATTAAATTGTAAAAATAAATCTTACAGTGTACATGATCACTATAAGTTTTTTTTTTTTTTTGTTATCCCTTAGCAAAGCTGAATTTTCAGTATCATTACTCCAGTCTTCAGTGTTACATGAGCGTCTAGCGTCCTTGTTAGCTTGCTCACTTACCATGGTGGAGACGCCGGTTCGAATCCCTCTCGGAGCGGGTCGAATAGGACCAATTACACCAGACGCCAGTTGATCAAGTCATCTTGTTATTGCAGCCACAGAAGTGTCCTGGGAGGCTCAATTGGGATTACAATAATGTGCATTGGCTGGACTAACCTGAAATAAATAATTTGTAATGTTATTTGAGCATAAGAAACAACATTTATGGGACCGTTCATGTCATATTTAATTTATGATTATAAATGTTATTTAACATCTCAATCAGATCTCACCATTTCCCCAATCTCTCTTATCTAATTATTTCTTTCTTTTTCTACGAGAAAAGTTATTATGTTTACAGAGTTGGTTATTAGAATCTAAAATTCATTACCTCCATGAGGACAGTATGTTGATAATGAAAACAAGATTTCACACCAACCTACTGGGACTCGATGTCATACACTGCTGTAAAAGCAGTGAAAGCCGGACCACATACCCTGTCATTCTCAGAGGGGCTTTTCTTACACGCAGAAAAGTTTTATTACATTTAAATGAGACTATTCAATTACAATTACTTCCACTAAAGAAACCAGTAAACATGCGTTTATGATGATTGAATCAAATGGTAACATTTGAAGAAATGTTTTAAATAACTGATATCCCTTGTGTAAATAGTGTGCTTTACCCTGTTGGGTCTTCTGTTAATGAGATCACCCTCTTAATTGTGCTATTATCTGTCTTTTAGTAATTAGCAATGCGTAATGAGCCTTACATCGTCTGTTAAATGAAGTCATTACATCAGCTTAGGATCCATACAGTGAACTCCACCAGAGAATCATATCATTACCTCTTATCTAAAGAGCTATTTGAATTGTTCCTGCTGCGGTAATCACTGTCAGAATACTAATAAAGTGAAAGATGAGTGAAAGTAATGTTTTCTTTCTGTGTGAACTGTGCAGTGAACAGCACCATGCCCTCACAGTCACGATACAGGATCATCATCCAGCGGGCGGCCAATGGGGGTCAAGAGTGTCCAGATACTTTATATGAGGAGAGAGAATGTGAGGCTCTTCTGGTTTGTCCTACTTACAGGTGAATAAACTGCAGTCACACTAGTGGTTTACCAATTGATCAGCTAGACTCATACAATGCCAGCCTGTTTTAGTTCACTTTTGTGGAGTCAAAAAAGTTTTTTTTTTTTTTTTCAAATCCACACAGCTGTTCAGAATCACATGCATGAAATACATAAATATATTACACACTGTTTTGTAAACACAATACTTTCTACAAAATACACAAGTCACACATTGTAGCTGTAATTTACTGCGCAAGTAAATGCCAAGCTATTTGCAAGTTTCTCCAGCTCATGAATAAATGTGAACGCGATTGAGCAGTTGTAATAACTTCTAAAATTGTTATTCTGCAAGGTTTATTCACAAATAGAAGTAGGTTAATTTGTTGATGCAATAATAGCTATATCAGACAGCATTTTGTTACTATAAACTCACCCGTAAACATGTTTTACACAAACATTTCAGAAGGGATAATCTGTATGACCGTTTCATGCTTTTATACCATGCAAATAAACATCAGCCAATGCTTCTGAATGCCTGAAAAGTATGGAGATATTTTGATGCAAAACAACTGAACGCCTGTGACAGTGGAATTATTTTAATCATCTTTAAATTAAATCATCTTATGAAAGGCGTAGTGTTGTAGTCAAGACCATCTAAACAGAGACCAAGTCAAAACCAAGACAAAAGCAAAACTTTTGAGGGGTTGATACCAAGACAAAACCAAGGCAGGGTGAGACTGAGTCAAGAGACTTCTAAAATTAGCCTAAAAAATCAACATATACTGCCTGAGAAATATTAGATATTTAGATAAATATTAGATAAATATTAGATATTTAATCAATAACTAATTTGAATAATAATAAAACACTACCAGTCAAATTAAATCAGTAACAACAAAATGCATCTTTCCACTGTTGAGTTGGCACAGTTGCATCTGAATTGGTACAATCTACATAAATAATGTTGATATTGATGTTTTAAAAATAAAATCAATTGATATACTGGTGAATTATGTCTTATGTTATAAGCTCTCATACAAGTAGTTTTTTATTTATTTATTTTTTTTTTATAAATCAAATTGTGTGCCCAATTGTATTAATTTTGGTGACATATTTGAAAATCGTTCATTTCTGACCCAGCACAAAAGTAACAATAAAAATATTTAACTTTTCTTTTTTAAATAAAATAAAAAAACAGAAATAAGTTGATTGATTGATTTAATTGATTGCATTTGAAGCAGCAAGTTTTACATCCAATCACATTAATGGTGTTAACAAATAAATCAGATAATGCACTGGCAATTATTTGATATCCTCACAGATTTGGTCTTGACCGGTTTAAAAAATAAATAAATAAATAAATAAATTCCCCTTAGAGTCCCCGAAGTCTGAAAATGAGACAAGACTATGTCTTTCAAAAATGGTCTTGGGACTACAACACTAGTATATCTTATAATGTTTCAGTAAAGTTGATAGTTGAGAACTTGCATGCAATATTTGTACTTGTGAATGTATTACTTCATATTAACCAATGACCACTCAGGGGTGTGTTTCCCGTAGGACGTAGTTCACTGTTTCACTACCATAGTACGATGCATCGTTGGAAAAATCAACTAGCTAGCGACGACTGTTTCCCGAAACCCACTGTCGCAAAGTATTGTTCAACCACGGTGGTTTCGCACGTAGTGGAGTAATAAGTACTTTTAATGAAACTGTTTGAGATCCAATTAACGCTAGATTTGTTTTATATAAATTACAGACATGTCATCTGAGGACTATTTCTAATTGTTCTCAGTTGTTCTGCTTTATTACCAGACTAAATATTTGGCTCGTTCTTACATAGTACAGCACGTTCGCACATGCACACTCTTCAAACACGTTACTTCAAATCTTTTGAAAAACTAAAAGACGTAAATTACATTTGTATGTATTCTAAATAAAAGGCACCGGTTGTACTGAATGTCAGCTATTTTGCTCAAGATAAGGATTTATTACCTCCAAATGTCATGCAATATAGAAACGATGCCTCTAACCACAGGTCGAGAGCTGTCGTTCAAACCACCCAACTTTGCGATGCTGTTTGCGAATGTCCGTTGGAAAGATGGTTTCGGGAAACACAGACTCGTTAAACTATGCGGATAACGACGGAATTTGCGACCATAGTTGGCTAACAATGCTTTCGGGAAACGCACCCCTGATCTGTAGATGTCAGCATTGGCATCTGCCATTGAAATCCCTTGTAATTAAAATTATTGACAAGAAACTGTTTAGTATGCTGAGTCATTCATTTAAAGGGTTAGTTCACCCAAAAATGAAAATTAAGTCATTAATTACTCACCCCCATGCTGTACCAACCCCGTAAGACCTTCGTTCGTCTTCGGAACACAAATGAAGATATTTTTGATTAAATTTGAGAGCTGTATAACTACCACATTGGCTCCTAAGGGACTGCCTCTTGACAGCCCAGAAAGTCAATGAAGAAAATGTTTAAATATCCCAAGTGACTACCGTGGCTCAACTATATGTTTATCAAGCGACGCAAATACTTTTTGTGCGAAAAAACAAACAAAAATAACGAGTTTATTCGACTATTTCTTTTCTTCCTTGTAGGCCAGAACGAGACTTCCTTAGATTTCCACGATGCATGCGCGAGAATTGCGATCTGAAGTAGTGTAAGCTGGTGTAAGCAGATCGCAATTCTCGCGCATGCGTCGTGGAAATCTAAGGAAGTCTCGTTCTGGCCTACAAGGAAGAAAAGAAATAGTCGAATAAACTCGTTATTTTTGTTTGTTTTTTTCGCACAAAAAGTATTCGCGTCGCTTGATAAACATATAGTTGAGCCACGGTAGTCACTTGGGATATTTAAACATTTTCTTCATTGACTTTCTGGGCTGTCAAGAGGCAGTCCTTTAGGAGCCAATGTGGTAGTTATACAGCTCTCAAATTTAATCAAAAATATCTTCATTTGTGTTCCGAAGACGAACGAAGGTCTTACGGGGTTGGTACAGTATGGGGGTGAGTAATTAATGACTTAATTTTCATTTTTGGGTGAACTAACCCTTTAATACATCACATGATTACAATTGGTTTATAGGATTTATTTAACGGTTGCCATTTTTTTCTCATTTGCAAGGCTAGACGAAAAAATGTATTGTTCTGTAAAAGCCCCCTGAATACAAAGGCATTTAATTGCATGTATTATAAAATACTGTGCTGGTTATTGCATGTATCATAAAAGACTGTGCTGGTGTATCATACTGGTTAATACTGATTTAAGTTTTGTAAGTGTAAGGCTTATATTGGTATGCATTGTTTACACTGGAAGGTCTGCTTAAATGAGTACTTACTTGTGTTATTACAAAAAATGTGTGTTATTTCCAGGTTATTTCTGATATGTATGCTATTCTGTTATTTCCGGAATAATACCTAGTATATTTATAGTATATGCATAGCCTGTCTTAGACTAAAAATGAATGTCATGGTAATAACTCATGGGACTTTTTCCCAACATCAAACCATCACTACAAATCTTCATCTCTTTTTCAGATGGAAGACTCACAGATGGCATCCATGTACTCTGGTCCCAGATTCTGTCCAGCAGGGAATGAAGGGAGCGAGTGAATCGTGTGGTAAAGGATTAGAGATGAGAGGTAAGAAGTTCGTTTCATGTAAAAGAGTCAATTCTCTTGGTATGCTACTATATCCACCTGTTGTTGCTCTGCCTTTGAGCTATATTGAATGCTGTGCACATATATGAATGTGTTCATTGCTTTGAGCTCTGCTTTGCTCATTTGCACTGTACAGTGTGTGAAGTGTTAATGCAGCATGCCGCAACTCCCGGTGTGATTATGACAGAATGGAAGTGAAAGCTGTCAAACATCACACACAATGTCAGAGGAACAGTCTGCCTTTAGGGCACAGATGCATAAAAAAAGAAAAACACATATCCAAACTTTTTAATTTACAGAGCTGTTTTGTGCTTGTGATGTTGGTAATATAAACATATTCTGTGTAGAAATATAAACATATTCTGACATATTCATATTGATATTATTATTATTTTTTTTTTTTTGCAAATGTCCAAATTATTCCAGATATTCATATTAGTCTGAGTATACAGTTTCTGAGGAAGTATTATAGGACGAATGTGTGAATTTTTTTTTTTTTTTTAGAAATATTGAAAGCTATTCAAGTAATACTCTACTGTAATCCTATATATATATATATATATATATATATATATATATATATATCAAAGCATTTATTCATTAGTCAATGATGAAAATAAGTATGTTCTATATAATGCTACACATCATTAGGTCCATGTCCTTTCACTAAAGTAATGACTTTTTGATTTTAGTTTTGGAAAATATGTTTTACTATTTTAATTTACATTTTAAGCAATATTTGATAATGATGTATTTCTAGTTATTATAAAGTGTTATCACAAAAGGCTAAAATGGGAAGCCTATCAAAATAATTTGACTAATAAATGGATTTTTCAAATATCTTTCAAACATATGTTCCATGGAAACCTTGAATTTGTTGAGATCAAATTAAAATAAATGATTGTATCCAGAAGTTATTACTTTTAGACACAATGTAGTGTGACATTTTACTGACCTTCCCCAGTTGATCAGAATATCATATTGGTACAATGGAAGAAAGATGACATTTTTGTGCCGAGTCAAAGGTCAGTATTATTCCAGATATTGAGTGCATTCATTAAAATTAATGAGGCCATTCATTAAAAATCACAAGTCTGTGTAAATGTTATCCTGCAATGGAAGATTCAAATAGGCACTAGTATGTAGCCGCTATAGTATGCGTGCCCCCGCAGCAAGGTTAGGATACGGATTACATGAAGATGGACTGCAGAGAGCACTTGCCTGTGTGCAGATTCAATTTCATGGTTTATTTAAACCAGCACTTGACAGTGTTGACCTCCCCTTGGATCTCACTGCATGAGGGCATGAATTAACGTAAACAATAAATCTTGGCTAATTTACGAATGTTTTCCAATTCGTTCCTGCTTTTTATTCCACAAGAACTAACAGTGAGTACTGCCACCACAACAGCAATAATCTCTTGTTATTTTACCTTAGTCTAGTGATTAAAAATTATGCAGGTTGTTTATGTACACGGATGATTTATTGTTGTATTTTAGGCAAGCATCCTCGGCTGATGTAATTTGATTATTCTCAGCCTACTCAGGTGGAGTGGTGGCTTGAGACAGGCGCACTGACGCTCTCTGCCACACAGATGCAAATGAGCCAGTCGCAGAGTTCCTGCTGTGTTTGAGAACACTTGCTCTATCAGCATCCTCCACAATAAATAACAGGGCTAGAAGGCAATGCAGTAAATTACACTAAATGAACCAGAAAGACAGACACCTCTGCAAACTAATGTGAACCTCAAACATATTCTGCTTCCTCAGACAGATTTGCTGCGAAAGAGCGACCAGAAGTCATTCATTTTCAGTATTAGACTTAAAGATGTGAGGAGATATGAGTGACTGCGTCTATATGCGTCTATGCGATCATGTGACTGCCACTGTCTGCACTCTCATTGGTAGTTTGGTCTGATCTTATTAGTGGTCTTTCTCATGTTGAGTTATTTATTTGTACTTATTTGTGCATTTGGGCATTGTACATTGAGTGTCGTTGTACTGACTGCATCTATACCATACAGTATATACTGTATATATATATATATATATATATATATATACACTCACCGGCCACTTTATTAGGTACACCTGTCCAACTGCTCGTTAACACTTAATTTCTAAGCAGCCAATCACATGGCGGCAACTCAGTGCATTTAGGCATGTAGACATGGTCAAGACAATCTCCTGCAGTTCAAACCGAGCATCAGTATGGGGAAGAAAGGTGATTTGAGTGACTTTGAATGTGGCATGATTGTTGGTGCCAGAAGGGCTGGTCTGAGTATTTCAGAAACTGCTAATCTACTGGGATTTTCATGCACAACCATCTCTAGGGTTTACAGAGAATGGTCCGAAAAAGAAAAAACATCCAGTGAGCGGCAGTTCTGTGGGCGGAAATGCCTTGTTGATGCCAGAGGTCAGAGGAGAATGGCCAGACTGGTTCGAGCTGATAGAAGGGCAACAGTGACTCAAATAACCACCCGTTACAACCAAGGTGGGCAGAAGAGCATCTCTGAACGCACAGTACGTCGAACTTTGAGGCAGATGGGCTACAGCAGCAGAAGACCACACCGGGTGCCACTCCTTTCAGCTAAGAACAGGAAACTGAGGCTACAATTTGCACAAGCTCATCGAAATTGGACAATAGAAGATTGGAAAAACGTTGCCTGGTCTGATGAGTCTCGATTTCTGCTGCGACATTCGGATGGAAGGGTCAGAATTTGGCGTCTACAACATGAAAGCATGGATCCATCCTGCCTTGTATCAACAGTTCAGGCTGGTGGTGGTGGTGTCATGGTGCGGGGAATATTTTCTTGGCACTCTTTGGGCCCCTTGGTACCAATTGAGCATCGTTGCAACGCCACAGCCTACCTGAGTATTGTTGCTTACCATGTCCATCCCTTTATGACCACAATGTACCCAACTTCTGATGGCTACTTTCAGCAGGATAATGCGCCATGTCATAAAGCTGGAATCATCTCAGACTGGTTTCTTGAACATGACAATGAGTTCGCTGTACTCAAATGGCCTCCACAGTCACCAGATCTCAATCCAATAGAGCATCTTTGGGATGTGGTGGAACGGGAGATTCGCATCATGGATGTGCAGCCGACAAATCTGCGGCAACTGTGTGATGCCATCATGTCAATATGGACCAAACTCCCTGAGGAATGCTTCCAGCACCTTGTTGAATCTATGCCACGAAGAATTGAGGCAGTTCTGAAGGCAAAAGGGGGTCCAACCCATTACTAGCATGGGGTACCTAATAAAGTGGCCGGTGAGTGTATATTTACATACTGCAAACCTCTACGCACACCTAATACATTTGTTTGGTTACTCGCCAGACTGATATTCTATTTTGATATTCTATTTCTAAATTAGCAATATCACACGAGTGGCCATAGACAGAGGTAACCACAGAGTGCTGATATACAGGCATATTGCACAGCTACGAGTGTTATATTACGTTTATACAACAGTTCTATGGCAAACGCAAGTAAATAAATAAGAAACAACAACTAAATTACTTTAAAAACCCTCTTTTGTGCAGAACTACTTCCTTTCGTGGTATATAAGACTGTCTCTCACTCTCTCTCTTTGTGTGTGTGAGAAACGTGACGGCAAGTTGGGCCTTCACACTAGAGTTTACGGTATATCAAATATAGGTACCATTGGGGGCCATTTTAGTACAGTGAATTAATTGTTATGCTCAAGAAACCAATTTGAAATGATTCGAGCTTTGTGACATGGTGCATTGTGAGGATGGGTACATGGTGGCCATAAAGGGATGGACATGGTCAGAAACAATGCTCAGGTAGGCCGTGGCATTCAAAGGATGTCCATTTGGCACTAAGAGGCCTAAAGTGTGCCAAGAAAACATCCCCCACGCCATTACACCACCACCACCAGCCTGCATAATGGTAACAAGGCATGATGGATCCATTTTCTCCTTCTGTTTACACCAAATTCTGACTCTGCTATCTGAATGTCTCAACAGAAATCGAGACTCATCAGACAAGGCAACATTTTTCCAGTCTTCAAATGTCCAATAATAATGTCAGTTGTTGTTTCAACAGTGAAACAACGTTGATATAACGTTGATTTAACGTTTTGGTGAGCTCTTGCAAATTGTAGCCTCTTTTTCTTATTTCTAGTGTAGATGAGTGGTACCCGGTGGGGTCTTCTGCTTTTGTAGCCTATCCGCCTCAAGGTTGTGCATGCTGTGGCTTCACAAATGCTTTGCTGCATACCTCGGGTGTAAACGAGTGGTTATTTCAGTGAAAGTTGCTCTTCTATCAGCTTGAATCAGTCGGCCCATTCTCCTCTGAACTCTTGCATCAACAAGGCATTTTTGCACACAGGACTGCTGCATACTGGATGTTTTTCTCATGCTGGTGGTTGCATTATTTCTGTCACGATTACTATCGTCAAATGCGATTGAAATTAGCATACAGTTTGGATGGGTGGTATGGTTCTGTTCTGGGCAAGAATTCCCTGCGCATCCATGCAGCCTAGCATGTATAAGAACAGGGAGAGCAGCAATAACCCCCTTAGGGTAAACAGAACAGAATGTCAATATTTGAATGTACAACATAATTCGAGAATTTATTCTGATTCAAGGGGAATCAGAATGCCAAATCTTGACTGGACGAGAGGAGCTGGGGATGGAGGCTAATTAGCCCCTGAGAAACACGATAGCTGTTGAAAATACTGAAGGAGCTTATATATGTACGGTGATAGGCGTCATATTCCTATAAGATGTGGATCAGCTGAGAGTCAGCTGATGCGAGCTTGACTAACTTGACCTGACATAACTGACGCTATACTGCTTGTTTGTATAAAATGAACCTCTACTCATCTTTGTACCACTGTTTATGGTCGCTGTCATTCATATCACCTCAAATCACTACCTCTCATTGAAAATGAATAACTGAATTCCAGTGTTGACAGATTGTTAAGAAACATTCACACTGACAGCACTTAACTCTTTGGAGGTCACAGAGTCCCTGTATAGTTGATTACTTGCTATCCTTGCACAACCTTACTGGAAACCAACAGTACAATGAGTGCTTCTGTCATAGTCCATGAAACTTTCTGCACATGGCATAAATCCATATCAGATTGGTAGTATTTTGCATTAGAGGATGTGAATGACAGGAGTATTTTTGGTTTTTCTGTGGTACATTTTGCTGACAAAAATTTGTCACATTCTTTGTAAGTTATTTTAAGGTGAACTTTTGCTGCTGGTATTCAACGCTTTGGGCCCTATTTTAACGATCTGAAACGCAAGTGTCAAAGCGCATGGCGCAAGTAATTTTTCCCGGCGCTGTTGCCATTTTCCCGGCGGGATAAATGCATCTTGCGCCTGGCTCAAATCTAAAAGGGGTTGGTCTAAAGTAGCTTCATTATTCATAGGTGTGGTTTGGGCGTAACGTGAAAAGGTGACGTTGTATGGGGATGGGAGAAACTCTCGCACATCAGCGTCGGTTAAACATTATATACGGATGTTTCTTGCCACTATTGGGCAAACAGGTCTGATCCTTCAGTACTACAATTAGCCTTAAAAAATGGGTAATAAGGTTTTTTCAGGTTTTTGCTCCGATCCGCCCAGGGAGCGCAAGTTCATTCCCTAGTTCGCCGACGTGCGTCTGTGGAGGGGAAAATCCCGCTTTGCGTGCGTGCAAAATAGGAATGAGACATGCGTTTGTGTATAAAGTCATTTTCGCCGGGTGCAAGATAGGGCCCTTTGTCTGTTCACTTTTGGTATGAAAACGCTTGTTCCCAATTGGGAATCTTATTTTGTAATTTTTGAACTCACATATATTTATTATACCACACTTACTAATCTTTGTCTCACATTATGGATTACATGTCTCATGCAGTTAATAAGTTCCTATTATATGGGGTGGATGTGGTAGTCCCTCTTCCACATTGCTTGTTGGTATTGTGTATAGCTTTAGTAATCATTTAATTGGGCTTAGATTCCCACATATCGAAACTTTAATTCTAGGAGCACATGAAAGTGTGCCGTTAATGAGTACTGGGAAGCTTAGCTGGCAAGTCTGACAAAGTCTTTTTTAAGGGCCAAAAAAGTTCTCCAATGTGTCCTTTTGAGTAGTCAGCAAACATTGTCACCTTTGTAAGTGGCTGCATTATTAAGTTGATCCCTGTCATGAGCTGAGATAGGAATAAAATGTTAACAATAGGGAGAGGAGATAAATTGAGAGAGACTGATATAGGGATGGAGGAGAGAGGGTAAATAATTGTGCTAAAAATGGGCAGCCTGTGCGCTCCATTCTGAATGTCTACTGTCAACCTTTCTGTCTCTGGGGCACTGCGGGAACCGGCAATGAGTGTGAGAAAGAAAAGGAAGCTAGGAGAGAAAGAGTAGAGAAACTGACGTATTCCCAGAGAGGATGTGAAATTCTTAAGAGTAAAAAAATATATATATATGTCATTTCAAAACTTACCTTTCACATTTGAGTCTGAAGGACAAAATGATCAGAAAGACTATTCAATTCTGTAAACAATGTCCTTTATGGTGCAGTACATAACATGCTACAAATATTGTAAAACACTATCCCACATCTAGATACTCCACCCACATTATACTCTAAAGTGAAGAGATCAAATGCTTTGGTCAGAGAGCAACATTTGAAATTCAAATAGGAATCAATAAAATGTGTTAAAGGCGTATGTGTACATGTTCAAAGACATTAGAGGGTCACTTCTGAGATAACAGCATCACATTGCCCTAGGGAAGGTGGTGTCCATGCAGACTAGAGTCAGATGTTATTTTGGCACTTAAACATACACAGGGTCTTTGTTCTATATTCAAAACACAGTTGTCCCCTCCCTTCGGTTTAGAGCCTTTCTGACAGATCTGCAAGGGTTGGAATTTGTGTCCTACAAATCTGAATCAATAAAGTATTATCAATGTGGAGGGAACAAACTCCTGCTAAACATAGTAAAAACAAATAAACTCTGGTGTAGCTGTAGCTAAAGAAGCATATTTCATCTGTGTGCACAGTAACGTATCAGTGAAGAAAATCTTTGAAAAAGACTAAATGAAATTTTTGTTTGTTTGTTTGGGTTAAATATTTTTCTTAAGTAGTTGGGAAGTTGAGATGACAGAATACATTAAAAGTATATATGCATTATTTGCATTGTTTTGTTTATTTTTTTTATCCTTACAAAAAAGATGATAGCGGTACAATGGCACAGTCATTGTATCAGACAGTAAAATATGGTACTCCATGGTACTTTAAAGAATGCCATAAGACATTTATCATGCTAATGCCATGGTACCACACAAATGGACAAATACATGCACCCTTGGTGCTCATTCGACTTCCTTTCAGAAATTTTGGCAAGGCTTCAGTTAAGCTAATTAACTATTAGTGTATTACTGTCACTGTTCTATAAAAGCAATAAACAATGAAAGGGCATATGTTGCAAAGTGTTTATTTACCATGGTAAAACCCACCTTTTTTCAATATTAAATTCCCTGATGTCTACTCTTGATCGGTTGGAAGTTGAACAATTATTGTTTTTTTAGTTGTTCTTTAATAATATTCTGTAAAAACACAGCGCATTCTCACCCCAAGGCGTCACCTTTGACCATGCTTAAATATTTGACGTTTTAGGCGATCCTACGGCGTCATCTAACTGACGCTAAAGGAAAGCGTCAGTAAGAGGACGCGGTTAGGTTTAGGTATGGGGTGGGGGTAGGATACACGCAATCCTAGGGCGTCATCTAACTGACGCTAAAGGGCGCCTAAAGCGTCAGATATTGAAGCATGGTCAAATGCTTCCCAAGGCGTCAGTTAGGTGACGCATTGAGGGTGAGAATGGGCTGAAAATCAATATGAACCATTAAAAAGCTCTGCTATACAGTTTGAAAAGTTCCCCTCAAATGTCATTGTTATAGCTGTGTGTTAACTGTGCTCCCTTGAAAAGCCTCTGCTGAGTGTACAGAGCCATGCAGCAGAGGACTGTGTCAAAAACATGTCATCATGTAAGGCACAGTGGCAAATTTAAGTCTGTGAGGGAAAAGTCCTCGGCAAAATCTTTGTTGTCTGTGAGGAATACTTCACCTTGTGGGTGGAATGGTTGCAGTGTGCTGAAAAGGTAACAGAAAGCTTCACATTTGCCAAGCATATCATTTATCGTCCCTCAGTGCTGGTGATGCAGAGGAAGGCAATTTTCATGTGAGAGGATCTCAAATCAGCGCTGTAGAAAGAAAGAGTTATGGGGCAAAGTGAATGGCTTTTACCATGTGGAGTCTGGATGCTAATACATTTCCATGAAATCGCTACCACGTTAATGCCTGAAGAACTGTCGTGTCGTACAATATTTATCACATTTGTATCACAAGTGGCATAAATGACTGTTGTATTAAAGCAGTGTTTGATTGTGTGTCCTCTCAGGATTGAGCTGTGTGGATGAGTATGATGAGATGGCAGCCGTGTCAGAGTGTCTCCGTTGGGCCGGACCAATGCCGTCACGCTTCAGGAGCTGCTGGGTGCCCTGCAGGGATGACTGCACCTTCAGTTCTTGGTCTAAAGTCTCTGAATGCTCTGGATGTGGGAGCCGACGTACCAGCAAACGCACCCTAACAGGTGAGATACATTCAGACAACGTTTCAGGGTGATTCACAAAGTTGTGCATATCCAGTAAATATTATGCGAACCCCAAATCTTATGCATTAATTACACTAATGAGAAAATGCTAAGAGGCTGGTATGAGGGTTTCAGGTTTGTGCAAAACCATTCTATCCTTTAGAAAGATACTTAACTCCTGGTTGATCCAAAAGACTGTAACTTTGACTTTAAGCAAATTGAGTCAAATAAAATATGTAAAAATGTTAGTTGTGATGAAAATTTGTTATGCACCGATTTTTCATAACCGATACGATATTCCAAATTCTGAGTAACGGCCAATACAGTTATCAATGTACTAATGTTACTGACCAGTGCTGTTTGTTCTTGATTCTTGTAGACAGAGTATCTAAACCTCTTTGTGTGGAACTGATAAACAATCTTTAATGAGTTAAACAAAAATAATTATAAGTGAGTTGATATTTCTGCAGCAAAGTATTTCTAGAAAAAATCTGTGGTACATAATTTTATAATTGGTGAAATGTAAAATGTTAATAAAAAAAACAACAAATTACTATTCATATTCCTATTTCCTATTAATATTCCTAAAATAACCCCCAGTTTATATAAGATTTATATTTATTACATTAAAAAAATGTATTAACTTCTTTCTTGTATATTACATTTGAAAACTTTTAAAATTGGCAGATTCAGTGCCCTATAATAGTGGTGAGCGAAAATTCAATGATGTGTTGATATGCTCTGCCATGTTCTATCAGGCAGTTGTTACTTTCCTCAAGAGATATAAGAACAAGGTTTATTGTGTTCATTTTTTACTGTTAGTAGGTCGTTTGTTTGGTGTTTGGAATGGAAAAAGTCACAACACAGTACAAATACTGCAACAGTGAATAAATCATATACCGTAGCGAGTCGATAAGCTTGTTTATGTCTTGACAGGTGTGGGTACAAATTAGTGGGATTTTTGTAAAATCCTTAGAGCACTAGTGCCAAGATGTACAATGGCTTCTAGAGTGTCATTATTATAGTATCACTTGAGGAATATCATTTTAACAAAGGAAGTAAGCTGACAGACAAGTCAGCTTTAGTATATTCTTGAGCTGAGCATTATCAGCTAGAGCAGGGAAAATGGCCTTGGAAAAAGAAGCCATTTAAAGTGAACTTGAAGTGTTCAGGGCTCCATCTGTAACTTTGAGAAGAATTCATATTCATTATTTCATTAACTGTCCTCTTCTTATTCTTCTTCTTTTTTTTTTTTTTTTTTTTTTTTTTGCTTTACTGCACATACATAAGTGTTTTGACAGACTTGTTGTCTATCATCAGAGATCAGAGTGAACTGCTTTACGGGCAAATTTAGAGATTGTTGTTAGGGAATTATTGCAGCGCTTTTTGCTTTAGTTAGTTTGTTCCCATGAAAGTAATGTTTGGCTCTCATTAAGATCATGCACATCTCACAGTGTGACATGTTCACTGTGTCAGATAAACCTTCAAAGGCTTTCTTCACACATAGTTTTAGGAAATTCCACACCAAAGATCACACGCTAAAATGTCATATTTCAACCTAGAAATCCAAAAGCATCACACACACACACAAACAGAAATTAAGCCTGAAAACTGCAAGCTAAGGATGATTTTGCTGTTTGCTGAATTAAATGCACTATCAGGTGTTGGTTTCTGGGGGTGCCATCAATAATGAATTGTTGCTGTAGAAAGTGTGTGTTTCATATACATATGCACACACACACATAAAAAAAGGAGAAAGCAGATTGTCAGTGAGGCTGCAGTGTACTGACAGAGATTTCACACTATTAGAGCTGTTTTCTATCACTGACCGCCTCTGAACACCCAAAACAGATGGAGGTTGGCAAACACTCGTCAGGAAGCTTCTGGACACCAGTGAGAGTGTGAGTTTCTTTCTACCTCAATGACTGTGTCCATTTCTCTTTCTCCCTCCCTGTATACTGTATAGAGGCCTGCTGTGAGACATGGATGGAGTCTTTATGAGAGAGTCAACTAATCATTCACTCGACAGATTTGTTTAAACCACACTAATTTATTCAGAAAAACAAAACAAGTGCCTGTTCAACCAATTAATTTATAAACACTGATTTATGCAGGTATTCATTAATTTTGTGTTGCTCTGAGACAATTCTGGATTAGTTTCACTTGGAAGTATTGTTGTTGTCAATGTTGTTTTCTAAAATGTAAATGTAATTATGCTCATCATTAAAGAGTGTATCCACAGTTGACAATGCATAAATTAAGCATTTCTCTACAATTTCCAAACTCGTTATACACTCCTGAAGAAAATAATAATAATAATAATAATAATAATAATAATAAATAAATAAATAAATAATATATGAATTATATTAAGGTTTGAACATTACTATGTAGTAATTGCTGATTTTATACTCCAACTCGAACTCCTCTCCTCACCATGGTGCGTCTCAGGTGCTGAGTTAATCACTCTGCCCAAGTAGTGCTTCGGCTTCTGAGAATATTGTTCCCAATATTTATATTGATCTATACAAATCACAGCATGTGAATAGGAAAATGTCTGCATTATTTTGTCACTTATTGGGATTAGTATGCTAACTGGAGCCATTTACATCCAGTCCAAGCTAAGCTAGGCTAGCGATCTATGCGTCAGACTGAGTTACACAGAGATGAAAAAGGTATGTATGGACTTATAACTCTGGGGGATACGGTGAATAAGTGAACGGTGTTCTTTTAATAACCAGGGGTACACTTTTGAGCAAGATGATGGTGATGTGTAAATTTTTCTTATTTTGTTTTACATGCCTATATCTTTTTTTAGCCTCTGAAGGGCAGGAAAAAATAAATTAATTCATTTTTTTAAACAAAATAAGAACAATTTGCACCAATTTACATCCAGTTCTATCCTTAACGGATGCTTCCTTCTTGAACATCACTAAATGCAGGGTTTGTAATAATTGTGTATGAGTCCCTCACTTTTCACCAGTGCAAAAATATGGACCTCACAATCATATTCACTGCTATTAAGGAGTCAAATATGCAGAAGATGCTGGAAAAGCAAAGAATGTGCAGGAGCTGGAGGATTTTTCCTCATTAACAAACAAAAAAAATGTATTTTATATCTAATAATTATATCTAATAATTATGTCAAATCGTCGGTTTTTCTGAGAAAAATACTTGAGCATATTGTTGCCCCTCTCATTTATGTAACCATCTCATGACTAATTATCTTTTTGAACCCCTTCAGTCGGGTTTTCGTAAATGTCACAGTACTAAGATGGCTTTGGCTAGTCACCAATGATTTGTTGATGGCTTCTGACTCTGGTGCAACATCCATTCTCATCCTTCTTGATCAAAGCGCTGCTTTTGATACTGCTGATCACAGTCTATTACTTACACATATTGAACGAGTGTTTGGTGTGTTGGGGACAGTTTTTAAGTGTTTTAGATCCTATTTTACTGACAATTCCCAGTTCATTTCAGTTCATTTCCATAGGTCTGAGATTAGCTCTGTTTTCACTGGTGTTCCTCAGGGGTCAGTCTTGCGCCGGTTTTGTTTTATATTTATCTTTCACCACTTGGCTATCTCTTAATGGCCTCCATTATAATTTTTATGACGAATTTACACAGATTTATATACATTCAAAACCAGATGAGCGTGACTCTGACTCTGATTTTCTTTCCGACTGTATTACTGAAATGAAAACAGTAATATTTTCCTGTGTCTGAACAGTGGTATAACAAAGAGTGGTATAAAACTTTGTAGCAGAATAAAGTTTAAAATATTTTAGATTTAGTCCAAGAGTTTTCTGTATTCTGTTTTCTGTATCCTCCATTAAAAATGTACATACGGTATACTATCCTTGTCCAGAAAGGAAATACAGACATCATCAAACTAGTCCATGTGACATCAGTGGGTTAGTTAGAATGTTTTGAAGCATCGAAAATACATTTTGGTCCAAAAAAAAAAAAAACTATGACTTTATAAAACATTGTATTGTCTTCCGGTTCTGTCCGCAGGGACACTGGTGGTGTAACCAGAGAACACGTCAGCAGCGTCTTACGTCACCGCGGACTCGTGAACACGGAACTGGAAGAGAATACAATGTTTAATAAAGTCTTCGTTTTTGTTATTTTTGGACCAAAATGCATTTTTGATGCTTCAAAACATTCTAACTAACCCACTGATGTCACATGGACTACTTTGATGATGTCAGTATTTCCTTTCTCGTCAAGGACAGTACATACATTTTCAATGGAGGGACAGAAAACTCTCGGACTAAATCTAAAATATTAAGTATTCGTCAACGAATTTAACTGCTCAAAAGTCCACCTGATGACTCATAAATCCATTAACTTCTTATTAATGAACTGTTGTAAAAAAAAAAAAAAAGAATATCGTAAACGCTGCATGTGATATTTATGAATTATTTTGCAAATCTGAAATACTTGAATCTGTATTCTTATGTATATATATCTGCAACAGGTACCTTGGTTGACCTTCTATGCGACAGTGTCATTTGGCATTTGACTCAACCAGAGATTGACTGAATCCACTGAGTTATTGCATCATGATTGATGATGATCTTTCATCAGCATTATCTTTAAAGCTTTAGCTGTCAGCAAAACCACACTGACCGCATTGATGCAACAAAGCAGAATCCTTCAAACAACAAGACGCCAAAAGCCTCTGAATCCAGTACATCAAAGCATTATTTTTTCACAGGTCTTTAGCCTGACTATGCATAATTGTCCAGTGCGGCCCACAGGTTTGACAGGCTGAGTTTATCTTTCTTGACAGGTTTGAGAACACTGTTGAATGCAGGTCTGTAGTGTCAGTGACAGGCAGAATGTCTGAAAGGAGCATCCATCCTCGTGGACAGATCCTTTTATTTATATAACCTAATAATATTCATCATGTCTAATGGACATGACTAATTTGAAATGTTCCAGGAAGTGAAGTGCGCAAAGAGGAACTAATAGCCACTTAAACAGAAGCCTTTATGGTGTGAAATCTATCCATTTCTCTCCTCATTAGATAAATTAGATGTATATGGTCCACTGAACATGGGAGTACTTCGGGTCTATGTTTGTACAAATAAAAATAATGAATGCAGGGAGAGAGAAAGGGAGCTTCCTTTGGTTGGTGCAGTTCTCATATTGGCTGTGGCATCCCAATACATAAGGGAACCCACCTCCCTACCCCAACAACAACAACAAACATAAATAAATAAATGTTCTTCAATGAATTGTTAAACATATTGTGGGATTATTGATTCCTGGTGTTGTTTAACTTGTTTAGATGTTTAATTTTTAATTGACTTGTTTGTACTTTTCATCAGTGAAAGTTCGAAACACACTTTTTTCTGTCCTAAATAAGGGTCCTCATGAGCTAACAGTTCTTATGTTTTGTAATGGGCTATATGCACGCATAAGTTCCGCATTTGACGCAAGGATGCTCTTCAGTTTCCGGTTGTGGAGATTTAAAGTGGAGGAAAACCGAGAAAACGGGATTATGGCAGAGTCTTCAAAATTTACTGTCCTCCCGTCTTTAAAACAAAACTTTAATACGTTTAGATGTAATTTTATATATAGTTATGTTTATTTAATAAAATTAAAAAAAAGAAGCATAAACACAACGAGTGTGTTTTTGTGACTAACGTTTCTTTAGTATAGCCATAGAGTATAAAATCCAATATAAATCCTTGCAGTATTGCATTGGACTCTACTATCGGCGGAAGTAATCAAGCATACTTAGACCTTCACCAGATATACCGCCGCACACAGAGCCCATTGTCATATGTCTGTCCTGTCATATGTAGCACATGTGGTGTTTTGTGTCCCTGTCCCTGTCTTGACGCCTCCTTCCAAGTTATCTGATTATTGGTTAATTTGTCCCACCTGTTTTTTTTTTTCCTTCTCGTTACTCTCCTTATTTGTTCCCCTGTCTCCCTCATTTATGCACCTTCATGTTATTCAAAACCCATTAGAATTTCCTTCATGTTTGAAACCAAATGAAGATATTTTTTAATGAAGCCTGGCAGATTTATGTTTCCCCATTGAAAATTGTCATGCAAACACGTTTTGAGTATTCACAAGAACCAATATGTGTTCTTGTGAGTCAAGCAAGTACAGCTAAGCTTCCATTTGCTGTATTTGATAAACGGTCCCACTTTATATTAAGTGGCTTCCACTACGGTAACACCTTATTTTATGTTGTCCGTGATACAGTGTAAATACTTAGTAGTAGACATTGTAATAACATTTAACAAAAAGTAATTAACATGTAACTAAGTTATGGAACAGCCTGTATTTACAGAGAGTAATTACATTCATATAATAGACAACATACGTCACCGACTTGGTACAATGTAACAACTACTTAAATATGATACTAAGGTAAAAATCATGCAGTTACACATGGTCATAATACAACACAGATCAATAATATTGTTGAATATTAAACGTCCCCAACTTAGCAAGTAAAAAGCCAAGGCAACATTGTAACGTTGCAGTGGGAGTTTACATGAGTTTCCAGCATGTTGTGTGATGCTTTCTCAGGTGTGTTGAAAGTGTGCCCGGCGCGTACCATGAGTGCTCGCTCTTGTGTTCGAGCATGAACAAGAGCACACGCGCGCTTGTAAAAATTGGTTGCAATCTGAAACATCACCGATAGAGGCCACTAAAAATTACCAGCCCGTTCTCATCCTTTAACGTCATATATAACGCTATATGCAAAAATGGCTCTATACTACACACATGGCACCCTTTATCGTTAATATAACACGCGAACCCAAGACGTCATAAATCCTTTAGCGTGAATATGACACGCAGACCCTACCCCACACCTAAACTTAGCCCTCACAGCGCGTGTTATATTAACGATAACGGGTACCATGTGCGTAGTATAGTGCCGTTTTCGCATATAGCATTCTATATGACGTTAAAGGATGAGAATGCGTTGAAATTACATATAGCACCTTTAAGTGTACTTCATGTTTATCTACAAACCTTATCCATATGTACTTTAGATTGAATTAAGCCTAAATCCCTCGTTCACAATTTAAATGCATGCGGTAGCTTCCTATTTACATTGCAATTACATAATATTACACAGGGATAAGCTATGTAAAATAAAGTGTATCACGACTGTACTTAAGTGTACTTCATGTGTATCTAAATATCTTATACCCATGAAGTACACTTAAGTACAATCTTGATACACTATTTTAGAAGGTACAAATGACCACGTGTAACTGCAGGCTTTTTTCATACATATTTAAGTACTTGTTACATTGAGTAGTACAGAGTACTTTCTTATATAATTACATTGTACCAAGTCGGTAATGTGTATGTAACCGACTCGGCCTGTTACATGTCTAACAGTAGCTGCCTATTACATGAGTGTAATGACAATCTGTACGCACAGGTTGTTCAATAACTTAGTTACATGTTAATTACATTTTGTAACATATTATTACAATGTCTACTACTAAGTAATTCATTAAGTATTTACTCTGTATCATGGACACCATAAAATAAAGTGTAAACCCTCAATAGCAGCAATGTGTTTTACTATACAACATGAACGCAATAATATATTATACTTATTTTTAGATACAAGTACATAGTACTTAAAGCCACTAAATATAAATTGGGGCCTGATAATGTATGTGTCTTTATGTATGTGTCTTTATCAATGTTTATATGTGAATAAGTACATAAATTGAAAATGATAAGCTTCAAAGTTGTGTTTGAATGGAGGGACAGGAATCTCTCATAAATATCATTTAATAATATCATTTAATAAGTTTCATTATAAATATCTTAATTTTTTTGAACACAAACAAAAGTCTTGTGGGTTTGGAAGTGTGCTACTTTTGAATCTTTTAATACATTCTGATCAGGGTTGGTACCCTCCAAAGTCATAATAATAAAAATCATAAATCTACTTAATGTAGCACCTTTGAAAGTTATTTTCTCAAAGCACTTTACATAAAAGATTTACACAAAGACAAATAGAACAATAAGACACTGTAAATATAACAAAATACAGATAACCAAAAACAACAATAGAGAAACAAATCAAGTAAAAGCAATCCTAAAATAAAGACACACAATTTGAACACTGATAAAATGTAATTGAGAACCATATCCATGCCAAATGGAATTCTGAGCTTGACAATCCATTCATCAGTTACTCCAGAACTGATCCTCCATCACAGGGGTAACCAATCTTGGAGGGGCCAACATCCTGCAGACAGTGCAACGTCCCAGCTCCAACACACCTGCCTGGAAGTTTCTATTAACCCTGAAGACCTTGTTTCATTTCTTCAGGTGTCATTTAAGGTTGGAGCTGAACTCTGCTCAATAGTGGCTCTCCAAGAGCAGTATTGGACACCCCTGATCCATCATATAAAGTGTGCTGAAAGAATGGCATGTTTGCTTGAAGAAATTATTCTGTCTTGCTCTTGTCACTGAGCGATTCCATTGCAGTCTACTCAGAATAGTTCTCTAATCGTTCCCTGGGGATGTTTGCAGTGGCACTTCGCAGTCCACATTTGACAGCAGAATGAGTAATGGTCCAGATATCCAGGCAGACATCATTAATGTTTTAATAATTTTCATAGACAGATAAGTACATTACACACATGAGTTCCCAGAGTGCAGTCTCTGAATAGCACCAAAAATTCTGATGACTAGGCTGTTATTTATTGCTTCCTCTTTATTTTTTTCTTCTTTCTTTCTGGCTCTCCTATTTGTCACTCTTTTCAGGTCGGAGCCGGAAACAGGACCGGTGTCTGAAGGAAGACTTGTACCCTCTGGTAGAGTCCGAGCCCTGTCCGTGCGAGGAGTTTGTTTCTCAGCCGTATGGTAACTGGTCATCTTGTGTCCTGTCTGAGACCCCGGTGCAAGGATCCCTCCAGGGTTGGAGGGGTCGCCGAGAGGCACGTGACTGTGGTCAGGGGTTGCGTTATCGTGCCGTGGCCTGTCTGGACCATGAAGCCCACTTGGTTAGCCCAGAACTCTGCAGCGAATCAGGTTTGTCTACTTGTTTCTTTTCCTCTCTTTCTCTCTCTTAGTAAAGAGCTTAGTAATTTGTCTCTGCTGAAAAGGCGAGCATTCATTAGTCAAATAGGAAGCTGTGGGGTGCCCTGAACTGTCAGTGTAAATTAGACAAGGTCTCAGCATCGGCAACCAGATGTTTCCGCTAACATTGTTAGATGGATGGTGAATGGTAGGGGCTCGGCTGCTCTGATTGCTCAACATGCTCTTTCACAGGTCTGGTGGAAGAGGTCTGCCACATGCCCTGCCCTCTGGACTGTAAGCTGAGTGACTGGTCACCGTGGTCGGCCTGCAGTGCCTCCTGCGGCAGCGGGCTGAAAATCAGGTCCAAATGGCTTCGGGAGAAGCCGTTCAACGGTGGACGGCCATGCCCCAAACTAGACCTGAAGAATCAGGTGAGATGTGCAGTCCCGATAGAGAAACTACTGTAGTCTCTCTGGGCTTCCACCACCATATGGTTGATCGTCAGTGAGAAGTGAATAATGAGAACCATTAAGGGTCTATGATCGCAGGAATCATGATTCAGATAATCGCTCACGTAAACTGTTTCATTTAGGGCCTTTAACGCATCCATTTTTATTGAATGCCTGAAATATCCCCAATGGAATATATCTAAGCTGCCTAGAGATACATTTTGCATTTTCAGCACGGTTAACATTCAACTCATTACCATTTCACCGGTTAATGCATGCCTCTTCATTAAGTGCAGTTTACCAAACGTATTTCAGCCTCGAAGCTAAAGAATGAACAAACACTACCTCCTCGTCCTTTAAATAGTTCCTCTCTCGCAGCGCGACGGCACAACGGTGCTAACAAGTGTCCGTGTAAAATACTTTTCCTGATTGCTGTAGATTTGTTCTCTTAGCAGAAAAACATGCCCATTAGCGCAGGCTGTCTTTCCGTGTCTCTCCTCTCCTCTCTTTACCATCAGCTAGTTAGGACAGTTTGTACAAGTGTTCTGCTAAACGCTGTTGAGATATGCAACTCTGCCAGCTTCTCATTTCAGTCTTTGTCTTTCCAAAGCACGCATATGGGTCACATATTTTTCATTCTTGATCTCGATGAAGGAAATGCTTATTTGGTCATTAGTCATTTGCTTATGATTAAGGCAATTGTTTGAGTCTTCTGAATTAGATTTTACCACATCTGCAAAAAAAGAAAGAACAGCATGAGAACGTACATTTATCTATGAGTACTTTTGCGACAGCTTGTTCCCAGATGGTTCGTACTTTAAAGGGACATGATATTATAAATGTGCTGTGTGTGCTGGAATAGGCTGTAGAGGACACACTGGTTTCTAGAGGTCAATATGCAGATGAGGCAGTGTGCGTGAAAAATATTCAAATGCATTCTTTTGCGGCTGTGTGTACAGATGGTTAAGTGCCTACTAACAACTTTTATGGACCCACTGTTTAAGGGGACTCAAAATACCCCTCTGCTAAAAGCAGAGTTTGCCTTGGCTAATGCCCCCCTCCAATCTTTTGGAGAGATGAACTCTCAATGTTGATATTTTGCAAACGGCCACTCTGTGTACTTGGCAGACAGCCTCTGCAGCTGGCCGTATTTGAAGCGGGCCCCTCTGTGAAGGTGTGGGGATGAAAATTTCTTTATAAGCGTAGTAAGAAAGTCACCACCAAAGCCACAGTGTATTCATGTGAGTGTATTTGAGTTTGAGGGAAAATGTATCATACTGAGGCTGCCCTTTCATATCTCAGAAGACTTAATGGAGTTCTCAGAAGGGTTTGAAGGGAAATTTTGGTGTTCATATTATAATATCTGAATTTCGATTGCAGATTTTGGTATCTTGGTATATCTAAGCACATTTATTTATTGGATCTATTCAGATTCTGAAACGTTAGATGATACTACGTATTTTCTTTTTATGCATTTAACAAAAACTTTTTTATTGTTTTTTTTTTTTTTTCCAAATTGACACTGCATTCAAGATAACATTTGATCAGTTCATGTATTCCTTGGGAATAGAACCCATGACCTTGATGATGCAGCACAATTCTCTATTTATCTGAATGGTGATGTACCAAAAGGAAAATTGTTGACTAAAATTGTCAATTATAAATGAGCCCTTTGAAATAAACTGTTGAGAAATATTTCCATTTATTCAATTAGATTATTTTAGTTTGAAGTATCCTGTGACTATTTGTGGCACTTGAGTGCAACAAAATATTATCTTTATTATAAATGAATCACTAGTAATGTGGCAATAAACTATTTAATGCACAACTGCTAAGCCATTATTGTGGAATTTTGTCCACATTATGCTTCTCTAGGGTTTGTTTTTTTTTTGTTTTTTTTGTTTTTTGTGGTTGTGCTTGCGTATCTGGATTTATCCACAAGACTCAGAGAAGTGCACGTGTTCTCACAGCTGCATGCATTACCCTTTTTGCACTAATATCATCCATCACTCAGCATGTATGTTAAATCTAATTAACCTGGGATTGTTTCATGTGTCGATTTTTCATTTCATTTTTATAGTTGTAAATGATGTTGTTATTAGCTCTTATCGTTGCAATTTATTTTCAAATTCTCAGGCAGCTCATTGTCCATCTCTTAGATTTTTGGCTAGAAATTTTTGATGGCTAAAACGTTGAGCATCCCTAAATCTGCTCCCTCTATAGGACATGAATTGAAAAACTTTTTGATGTCATGGGCCACTGTCATGATCACATTTTTTGCATGATATTATAAAGACAATTTTTTTTTATTAACATATATAGATATATTAACATATATTATCATTTTATTAATTATTGTGGCGAGCAGGACTAGGCCGAGTGACGTGAAAACAGTGCGAGTCCTGTGGCATGAGTGGTAATGAGCGGTCATGCATCTCTCACGGAGGAGCGAAAGCATAAAGGGGGAGTGACAACAGTGCAGATCGAGAGAGGAACAGGCCTGAACATATGTTTTTTTTTTTTTTTTTGTGTGTGCCAGCAGTCGTTAGAGAGGGGTGAATTTTTGTATTTGTTTATTTTATTATTAAACTTCCCGCCGCCTCCTTCCCATAACAACTGAACCCTGTTACATTGGTGCCGAAACCCAGGAAGAAGGATTCCGCATTCCGTGCTGTCAGAGAGTCCTCGCCGCTGTGGGACATCCGCGGTGCCATCGAGCATGGTGGGCAGAGTCCGTGACATGGACACTCGAGGCGGTGCACTGGAGTGAGTTGCCGGGGGGTCGGTTGAGCTCACTGCTAGCCGCCTGGAGGGACGGCAGACATCCGCAAGGGAGTCGACACCATTCGCCGTGGGCTGGAACCTGCTGCCATCCGCCATGAATGGGAGGAGCAGGGAACAGGGGATTCCTGCCGTCTGCCCGAACCCAGAGGAGCCGTCGCCGCCCACCAGGCGGCCCGAGAAATGTTGAGCTGTCCACCGAGGGCTATCCAGTGCTACCGCCAGGCAACGTGGAGAAGATCGCCCAGCTGGTGGAGAACAAGATGGCAGCGCGTTGTGGGAACCGGACCAAGATTTTTTTTTTCTCTCCCCTCTCTCGGATCTGTCGCTCCTCTTGCTTCCATCTCCGTTTCTCTCGCCTCGTCTCTCCGTACCCCGCAAGGATCGCAGCCGCCACCGTAGGGGAGTAGAGCGAAGTCTTGTGAGAACGCCCCGGTGAGTACCCCCTGGCCCCCCATCCTGCGAGGGACTTTATTTGTTTTATTTTATATGTTTTTTTTTCCTGAGGTTTGTCCTTTCCTAATGGCGAGAGTAATACAAAGTGTGTAAAAAAAAGCAGAGTGAATGTCTTTGTGTTGAAATTACTGGTCCTGGAATAATCGAAAACCTTATTAGTGGAGTTTATGGATCGGAGCAGCTCTCTCAAATCATGCAAAGTGCAATTCAAGACTGGCTAACATTTTCCTAAAAAATCTGGTGTGTGTGCTATCAACTCTTTACTTGACATTTCACTATTGTGACATCAATTGCATTATTTTGCTGCAGATCAGACCACGACTGGGCTTTGATGTTACGTTCTCTTTAAAGTTACCTGTTTGGAGCAGGACTAGGTAAGGAAATTTTGTTAACACGCCACGTTCCTTGTGAGCTTTAGCTTGTTATGTGTCTTTGATAATCTGTCTCTGGCTGTCTGGCCTCTACCTTTAACAAGCAATCCTCACTTTCCCCAGTGTGGCTTTCTACCCGTGAGTCAAAGAGCAGGGCAGCGCTCTGCATTCATTCATTATTTAGACTTTCAGGTATTACAGGCTCTGAGAGGCCTGTCACAATCACTAGATTGTTCCAGCTCCCTCTCGGACTAGAAAACAAGACCAGAACTGTCTTTCCACCACTTATCTATTGATTGGCTGTCTAAGACACTCGCCCTATATGGAGATAACACCAGTATAAGACTGTAGTGCTCGCTGTCTGTCTCTCACAGATGCCATAACAGCTTCCATTGGCCAAGGACTGTCCTAGAGGCCCATGCAAAACAACCAATCACAGTTTGTTCTGTTCAGCATGATGTTTAGGGGCATGAACATATAAAGTAGATGTCCTTTCAGTAACAGACTGGCGTGTAAAAATCATAGATGTATTTTAAAGAAGGTATGCCATGAACTTCATATACTTCACGTGCAGCATTTAATTGATACTGATAAGTGCTCGTTGTCACAGTTTCCTGTCATTTGTTTCCTGGTGGACCGTTAAAGAATGTGACACACACACACACACGCACGTCTCCGTGAAATCCTGAAGAATTCAATAAATCAGAAGACGACTTTGGAACTCCAATTTTTTTGTGCCTTATGCATCAGATGTTTAGCTAATGGACCATGGGTCTGAGAATGAGACTAGTGAGAACCCAATGCCTTAGTTGTACCTGTTTCCTTTAACCTTGCTGGGAGGAGACCTTATTTCAGTGATGGAACAGCTTACACAACGTCAAACAAGGACATGTAGCGTTCTGTCTCATTATGCCGATAAATGTTGACGATTCTGAGCATCTTTGCCCTGTGATTGTCTGCAGTCAGCCGCGCCAATGGTAGACGGCATGATGCGTGACCTTCTCCAGATGTTTCCTCTTACACCATTCCCCACAGTGAGCCATTCGACAGAGATAAGATTGATATTCTTATCTCGCCTACTCTTGCTTTACAGATGATCAGCCGCATTGGGAATGGGAGGAGGTTGTGTGGAGGGATGTCATCCATTTGCTGTGTCTTACTGCTGATCTTAAGATTTAACTATGTGGCCACATGCTTCTGATTCATGCTTCTGATTCTGCATGACCACCTTAAATAATTGTGTTATAAGAATGTCAACTTATATACTTACTCTCATGTCATGGAGCACAATAATAATAATAAGAATATATTCGAAATTATTCAATCCCCATTGCAAATCAAGTTAATTGCCAAAATTTACAGACTCTCAGCTGTTTACAATGAACAAATGAAACAAAAGTAATTGAAATAGCTCAACATAACCAATGTTTCAAGTGGTTTCTCCAAATTTAGACTTCTGCAGTCTCAAAATTATTCATCCGCTTCATGGCAAACATCTTTAGTACTTAGTAGAACTCCATTTTGCTGTTATGACCTGCAAACGAGATGCATTACCAGACATACCAACTTCTGGCAGCGTTTGTGGGGAATCTTAGTCCATTGCCTCCAGTTCAGTAATATTCTTGGGTTTGGATGCCGCAACTGCCGCCCTCAAATCCCACCAGAGATTTTCTATGGCTCAGGTGGCTGTGGTGGCCAATCTTCCAGGACTTCCTCTGCAACCAAGCCTTGATTGAATTGGAGGTATGCTTGGGATAATTGTCCTGTTGGACGGTCCATCGGTGGCCAGGCTTCAGCATCCTCACTGACGGCATGACATTTTCTCCTTGGATTTCCTGATACTTCAATGAATCGATCTTCCCTTCCACACGCTGCAGGTTTCCAGTGCCAGAGGATTCAAATTTCAAAACACCCCCAGGGCATCACCGAGCCCACCATGCTTCACTGTAGACAGAGTGTTCTTTTCAGCATATGCTTCATTCTTCTTTCTCCAGACATACTGCAGATCCATTGGGTCTAAAAGTTGTGTTTCATTGCTCCACAGAACAGAATGCAGTTTGCAAGCAGTTTGACACACTCTTCTACAGTTCATTGTTGGACATACCTAGAAAGATAAAATGCCACATTGTGTGGCTGTTGGTTGTGATGCCCATTCGATTTGACCGATTTGACTTCCACTGTTTTCCTAGTTCTGATGCAAAGAGAAGAAAACAATGGGAAGATGCTTGTGGGCGAGTGAAACTCCACAATTACTCGAGTCTCTGTTCTCGAAACACTTTGTTTGGACCTTGAATGGAGGGGGAGCTACTGATTGATACACGCACACCTTAAATGCTTCAATATTATTGATGCAGAGCTCACCTGCTTTTGTATCAGGGAATAAATTGTGATGGTCCCTAAGGAATTCTGGTCTTGAAAATTATTTTTTCTTCATTTCACTGGAAAGTTCTACTTTGAATGTGGGAAGTGTGCACTTTTGACACTTTTCTTTGTAAGAAAAATATCCATATTTAAAACTTTATCGACTAAAATAACTAGCTTCCAGCAGACGGCCATGGATAGATGCAAAGTGCGATAGAGTAACCCTTGACATGACGCACAACATAATGATGAATGCAGAAGCGCAGAGGATAGATCAAATCAAAACACCAGGCACGAATTAGAAGTCTAAAACGACAATTTTTAAAGAGAAATGTCAGAGGAGCTTGAGTTTGTTGCCCAAACCTGTTTGTTTGAACCGTGAGAGGCGTTAAAGCGTACGCTACTACATCCTTTGTTATACATCATCCAGTGTTACTCTTTTGCCATTCATTTACGAGTCTTTGTCCCAAGCGTGGTTATACCTTCATTAATTCTCAGACTGATATAAAACATCCACACTGCATACTAGAAGAAGGTGATGTACATCAAAGTGTGAGTCATTAAATGAGGAATAATGAGGTTGGAGGCATGATACAGGTGATGTTACATTGACCGTTAGTTGGTTGTATGGTACAGTACATACCATAATATATACGTAATAGTACACAAGACAGTAAACCATTTACACTGTTTCTTTCAGTTTTATGCATGTTCATTTATAGATCAGTTAGTCTATGATTAATGCAGCAAAGTCTTCCCATTGTCTCTCTGTTGCACTTGTGGTAAAATCTCCTTATCAGCCCTGTAACAAGACAGTGTTTCAGCCCTGGTGTTCATTTCATTTGGGATGTTAGTTGTGGAGTTTCATAAACCTTTGTATATAATGAATAATTAGTGTGTGTCTGATGGGTCCAGCCCTACATATCTCAAAGAATTAGGCGTAAGTCTTTCATAAATGTCAGGTTTATGTCAACCAATGATTCTGTTTCTATCAAAATACAAGTATTATAGTGGTTTAATATTCACTTGGTTGTCTCTTGAATTTGATATAGAATATCCGACATGACGTGGCCTTGGAAGCCTGTTTGAACCCCTTAAAGGGAATCTTTAAATTCAAATGCTTGGTTATGTCAGGCAGCTGTTTGGCAGCGGTCTTTGGTTTTAGACAGCCAATTTTTTCTTTTCTTTTTTTTTCCTTTTCTTTTTTTTTTCTTTTTTTATGCGTGAATAAGATTCGTGAGCATTTCTGTAACATATGTACTTCATTACAATGCATTGGCAGTATGAACCTCATTTAACTCGCTTGTACTCATTTGTTTGAAATAGTCTATGTTTCTGAATTGCTTGTGACTTGTAATTTTCTGTCTGATTGTTCTGGCTATCACCATCTCTCTGACTATTTATGTGTAGGATCCTCATTACTAAGTATGGCAAATGGTGATATTTCTACCGGATTCAACAGATGCAGCCGTCCTCAGGGCTGGTGCCATCTCCATTGCAGTTTGAGGTCTGTTTTACACACAGTGGAGGACTTGTGCTAGATTCGCTGTGTAAAGAATATTCTTCTTGCCCACCTCCAGAGCTGGGTACCATATGGTAGTCATCATGTGCGCTGAGGCAGACTGTTTTACTGATGAGATGAGGCTGTGTTCACCAGCCTTGCATAATTTAACAACCTCTGTAAATCTGTGCTTAGAAACCAATCTCCCTATTAAGCATTTTTGCCTCTCCCATAGCTCCTAAATTAAACACGTCTTTTAGCTCAAAAGTAGACTTTTAGAAACCATGTTGTCATGCTTTTGTATGCTGTGACTTCTCTATTTTACAAGATTATATGCATTGCAGCATATGGAAACCCTTACAAAGACATTGTACTTCTATGCACACTGATTTTGATCAAATGACAGCAAGTTATAACTATAATTAGATTTGTTGATAAGTTTAAAAGTTTGAAAGGGGTTGGTCTGAAATAGCTTCATTATTCATAAGTGTGCTTTGGGCGTAACGTGAAATAAACCAATCAGAGCATCATCCAACATACCCTTTAAAGGCGTGAGCTTTTGACATCTAAGAGGTCATCATATTATACAAATATCCTGTAAGTTTCAGAACTGAAAACATCCTTGTTTGTCCAATAAATGCTTTTATTGACACCAGCCTCAGCAAACGACTCGTTTTTCAAAGTGGGGAACTATGACGTCAAAGAGGATAAAACACCTCAACACGGCCGGTTTAGCCCCGCCCATCGATTCGCGCATTACACGGATAGCTAAATAACATACCTCGTGATGACAAACCGGATCGAGCTACTGAGCAATACAAAAATTGTGCAGTGCCTGGTTGTGGAAGAAGACAGTCACTGCATATGCTTCCTGGATTCCAGTAGGAATCCAGTTGGAAAGGAAACCCATTCTGAAATTCTGAATTTTGCCCAACCCTGATAGAAATAGTCTCATAAAAATGGTTGTGTGTAGCACTTCTATGACAAAACAGTTGTCTGTTGTAATATTACAGTGACTCTTCAGTCTGATGTCTGTTAAAGTGAGTCTTCTGGAGTCTGTTCACCCTTGGTGTGATTGTATAAATATGTCAGATTGGAGGTTCATGTAAAGAAAGCCTCTTGAGATTGACCGGTTAAAAGTGTGTGACATTTTCTTTTTGTTAACTGGAAATAAGAGTAGAAAGAATCAGACAAAAGCTGCTTTCCACCACACTGCTGCCTCCATAATTGGTGCAGAGTTCAACCACTTAGAGATGATGATATGTGTCACAGATTTCGAGTGCATTTCGGGCAAAATGTGTTGCTGCTTGCCGGTTATGGCCATAACTGCAGTGCTCTGCCCCCATGCTGAAACAATCAGAGCTTCCTTTATCGAATACAACAAAATCAATATGTTTTTCATTTAGGCTTTGCATGTATAGCTGGCATTTCCAACTGTGGGAAAATGTACTGTATTTGTGCTGAGTGGAATGACTAGGTGAAATAGATGTTAGGCTTCGACACTCCCTGCCAGATTGTTGACTTGGAGGTTTGTTTAGCAGAGAGGTCTTTGGAGATTGATGTTTTGATATGGGCAGAAGCTGCTTCACTTCATTAATGAGTGGCCCACAGCATTTCTCAACATCTCTCTCACACATTCTCTCAAATGCGTTTGATGCCAAAGGAGCTGTTATTTATCCTGTGAGCTTGAATTGCTCTTAGACTCATTTGTAATCAGCACACATTTCAACAAGAGGAGGCGTAAAAGGGTGAAAGATTCCTTGCTCGGAGTGACAATGCAAGCATTAGATTAGCATCATCGAATCTTTATTTTTTTCCACATAACCAAGGTAGGTGGAATTTGTTTCTGTGGTTTTCGCACAATCTCACCAAGGAGGTTTATAACACCTTTTAAAAGCTATCCATCAAGTTTGCATTCCCATCATCTGTAGCATTGGCTGACTCTGGAGCCACAGGTGAAGGACGACACGTCGAGAACGCGCATTGTAATCAGAACGTACTCTAACAACTTCAGTAGCCTTCTGAAGCAATTCGATCACTTTGCATGATGTGCACAGCGAAACTTAAATGGATATTTACTCTTAAATCAAATCAAATAATATATCAACATATGTATGCAGAGCCCAATATCAAATATGTTGGCACACCAATAACTCAAACCTCTCAAGTTCATGACGTTAAAGGCACTCTATGCAAGATCTGTACCTTAATATAACAGCTTCAAAGTCGTTTTGGTGGTTAACAAAGTCATAGTAGGGCGAATCATCCTGGTAGGAAAGCTTGGGGGGGACGCCGCCGGAAAAACCAGCCATGCAAGTTTGAGAGTGGCGCCCCTGACACAGCGCGTGAGAATCACGAAATGGTTTACGGCAACGACGTCACACGCATCAACAACATCATACTGTATGAAGCTACTTTCGAAACAGGGAAAGAGAATCGGACCGTGCTAGAAACCGGACAAGAGTCCACTCGGTCGGGCTTTCACTCGTTGGCGCGAGCTTAAAAGCTGCACTGGATTGTAACTGCGATGCTGACCTGGCGATCTTGTTGATGGACTTGTAAGTAAATCTCTTATTTATAAACTTGTTTGTATTTGTATACTAGTTGTTTCTATATTGTATGTTGCTGCACTGGCTTGTGGTATGTAATTTTTACGGTGCTGTTCATTCATCCGTTGTTGATAATAAGACCAGTTCAATAATTCTCACATGTCTATAGCTTTCGATTACCAGAGCTTTAAGCAGACTTCCTAAAAACAGTCGTTTCTCTTTCTTGTTGTTTTTCCGTTATGTTTTATTGCCGAGCTTGCCACAAGAGCTAGTTTGCCAGCTGAACTCAGGTGTTGTGATGTGTATTTATCACGTATCTTTAGTCCTGTGTCTGGTTCGGATTTCTTATGACGTGTGTAAGTTACTGTTATATCAAGTTTATCTGACTAACAGTACACTTCCCGACTGTAACTTCAAATTGTGTTGATTATGAATCAATCAAATCTTGACGCTGTTGATGTTGATTCTTGCGATTACCATGAGGACATAGTCAATATCTCACATAATTATTAGGACATATATAAGCCTAGAGGTTGTAAATAATTGAACACAATTTGCTATTATGATAAATTGTAATCATGTCTAAATCATAACGTCCAATGTTATGAAATAATGCGACGTACATTTAACTTGATTGATGTCATCTGACATTTTGTAATTTTAACATTACAATCAAAAAACATGAATGAAATTATACAGTAGCCTATACACTATAGGCTATTTACTTCTGATTTTGCAGAAATCATGTAAAAACGCTATAAGCCAGCAAACGCGATAGGCAACTTTATTATTAAAAAGCAGTCTAGCACTTGACAGTAGTTCAGTAGATATGCAGTAACAGGGGAATAACGGTTATTTACGACAGTGCAAGTACACCACAGCGGCTCTAGAGGTCACTGTTTTACAAAAAAAACAGAGAGTGCATAGTGTGCCTTTAAGTCAGGTGGCCTGGGTGGAACTGTGGTTCCCTTTCGTAACGACGAATGGGGTTTTTGCTTAGACAAATTTCAAATTTGGGTATTACAAAAGGACCCAATGGCAAAGAAATGCCATGGATCTGTTGAATTTGCGTGGCGCAGCTCCGCAACACCTCATGAGTATAAACGGAGTATGCCGGCAATATGCAGATATGTTTTCGCTTCGGAGCTAAGTTTATTCTTCACTCCACAAGCTATCTCTGAACTGTCAGCTTTTACAAACGAGCAAGATTCACCGGTGTTGGTGTGACGGCGATCTCTCAGCGAATGCACACTTCCTGCTTATCTGTGCAGTGGTTTGCCAGTGAGTGTGTTTCTCCCTGGGAGCTTCAACACAGAGTTTCCTCTCATAAAAGAGCTTGTACGCGGCACGTCTTTTTTAAAGATGCCTTGCCCTTGCACTTCTGGTTGCAGTAGACTTGTGTCTGACTCTGGTGGATGACTCATATTCTCTCTGTGGCAACATGACCATCGCGTCACTACGGTCGAGACTCAATGATCTCACTAGAGTGAGAGTCCCCCATCCACACACTGATCTACTTCCTTTAGACCTAGAGCTAGTACTTCGCCTGGTGGCCTGGGGGATCTGAGGGTGACGGTGTGGAACAAGGCGCCGACTACTTGTCCTTGCACCGCACCTCCCCCTCCAGTGACAGTGCCTGTTAGTGTTCAGGGGATTCCCTCAGGTCCATCTTCGGATGTCCTGCAATTTCCTTTGCCGCTTTTCTTTGCATCACAAGGTGGGCAGGATTCATCGAGTGTGCAGTCGTTGACCGAGCCTGATCCCGAGATGACTGCCATACTTTCCCGGGCGGCCGCGAGCATCGTGTTAGATTGGACCCCTCCACCCTGTCCCGAGCACTCGTGGCTGGAAGATTGGTTTTTGGGTGCGGCCCAATACCAATACCTTTCTTCCCGGACGTGCATGATGAGATCTCGAAGTCCTGGAAGACCCCCATGTCCTCCCATGACCGCTCACTGATTTCATCCACCTTTCCTCCCCTCGATGGAACAGCTGCCAGGCGGCACTCCTGAGACAGGATGCTCAGGGATGACTGTTACTTTGCAGAAGATGGTAGCAGGACCCTCCTTCCCCCGGTGGAGGGCCGGGGGAGAATCTTTTGTTCTCCACTCCATACCCTATTTGGGTTAAAGAAAGAAGTAACACCCTCATCCATGAGCACAGAGTTCTCGGACAACATGGTGTGCCGACCCCTGGCCGCAGAAAACGCATTTTCGAATATATGCGGCCTCAGGATCGGTTTGCAGCGATCGACCTGAAGGACGCCTACTTCCATGTCGCCATTCTCCCTCGACGCAGACTGTTCCTATGGGTTTGTTTTCAAGGGGCAGGCATACCAGTACGCTGTTCTCCCTTTCGGGCTGGCATTAATTGCACATTTCTCTAAGATATGAGAAATGCTCCCCAGTGTACCTTGGTATTCCTGTGCTAAATAGGAATCCTTCGTCCGTGCTAGTCTCACGACAGGGACCTCAGATTTACGCAAGGCACTGGAAGACAGCTGTGAATGTGGCGTGATTAGACTGGTAACCCCATTCGTCGCCATCCGACGTAACTGGGAGTGAAAACGAAAGGGAACATCTCGGTTCCGTATGTAACCCACGTTCCCTGAGTAGTGAATGGAGACGTTACGTCTACCTGCCACTTTCTCTGTACCACGGGGATCGCCTGAGCTCAGTCTTGGCTCCTCAGCGAAGAAACATATTTGCATACTGCCGGTGTCCTCCTTTTATACACACGAGTTGGGGCGGAGTTGCGCCATTCAAATTCTGCAGACCCATGGTGTTTCTTTGCCATTGGCTCATTTTGTAATACTCCAAGTTGATAGGCTTTCTAAGCGAAGCCCCATTCGTCATCATCTGACGTAAAATCTCAATTCCCTACTCAGGGAACGAGGGTTACATATGTAACTAAGACGTGTCATGGAGTGAATTAAAAAAATAGAGAAAATATTGTTTGAGAAAGTATTTATGTATTTAGTTATACATGAATACAGACACCAAAAACCAGTCAACAGTTGACGTGATTGTAGCTGGAAACATTGAAACGCCAGGCTTAGAGGATGAGCAGATTTTTGAAGATGTGCTTTAGTAAAAATGTGTAAAACTCATGTGATCGGTGTTCACACTCTTGTTCTTCTGCATCCCACAGTCATTCTGATTATGCATATTGTTTGGTCCCCGGTGGTGTGGTGCTCAATTTGCTTTTGGAGTCTTTCCAGCTTTGTGAAAGTCCTCCTGCAGTCCAGATGGCCTGCAGTGTTTAGCTGTGTTACAAAGGTTAGCCATCACTTTATCAACTAATTAGAAGAATGAAACGAGAACTGTGTGAAGATATAAATAATAAATGCTTACTTGTCATCTGATAGCCACGGAATCCCCTTGTTGGAAAAAAAGGTCAGAAATCTTACTCTGAGTGTTAATCCAATGAAATTAGAATGAATAGCTGCTGCTTAGTGTTGGAATACAGAGTGAATTAAAGGCTAATATAAAAGTATGAAAGGTATTAATCATGATTTAAAATGTGTGTGTAGTCTAAATTATTATTAATAGTGCATGTTTATGAACATTTCCAAGTTTTAGAGAATTTATTAGGATGGTGGTTGTGAATAATCCACCATACTAAAATGATTCCTGTCAAGACAATATTTATGTTTTGTATGTGATCCTTCCATAGAGTTTAAAGGTATAGTTTATCATTTACTCACCCTCATTTACAAAAAGATTACATGTCTATGGATCATGTGTAGATTTATTTAAGTATGCGCCTGTTAGAGGGCAATGGCATTTCCTCATTCTATGTAAACATCTCAAGGAGGTTTTTTTTTCTTTTCCTTGCCATGGCTTGTCACTGGCTGCTTGCTATGGGGTTTTAAAGCTATAATTTTCTGTAAGTTTTTGAATATATATATATATATATATATATATATATATATTTTTTTTTCATAGAAAACCTTTGTAACATTATAAATGTCTTAACTGACACTTTTTAAATTTGACATCTGTGGGATTTTTTTAAAATAATGTTTACACTGCTTTTCATATATGATAAAAAATACAGTGATGATTAGACTGTAAAGCTCCAACAAACACCATTAAACTCAGGCTATATTTTTTAACTCTTCAGAGGCTGTAGCTTTGTGCAAGGAACAGAAGGAAATTAATTTTCTTGACTAAAAATCTAGCCATCTACTATCACTCTCAAATCTCTCACATTTCTACAAGTAACAGAAGTCATACTACATCAGGGTGAGTATATGTTAAATTTAGCTTGTCCCATCCCATTGAATTTTTCTCTGATGTTTTATTGGCAGCTGTGAGTTAAATTTGTGTCTTAAAATATTGTTTTAAAGTTGAGTAGTAGTTCGGTTAGTCTAGTATCACTAGTTCACTAGTTCGTTGTAACACTTTTTTTTTTTTTTTTGGCCCTTTAGCCCACAGATACATCATCCTTTTATTTTGCTTAGTATCAGCGTTTTAATATCAGAACATCATCTTAAGTGTATCTGAAGCCATCACTGAGGTAGCATTTATCTCCCTGTGTTTCAATGCACCCTGATTGTTTTGTCTGATTCTAGGGGCCAGGAGACAGTAATGGCCCAATCTGTTTGAAGTTTGAGTCAGGCTGTGACACTTAAAGAGATTTATAGAGCTGAGAGATGCCTGCTAGGCTTACAACTTCTGTCTCTGCTGCTAGTGTAAACGCTGCTCCCATGTTAGGGTGCTGCGTGTGTGTGTGTGTGTGTACGTGTGCAGCACTGTGGATGCCATGCTTTTATTGCCATGCAGTATATTGTCATTAGCCAATACATACTGTATGTATGAATGGTATGATACAGCCCGTTCTCATCCTTTAGCGTCACATAGAACGCTATATGACAAAACGGCGCTATGCTACGCACATGGCACCCTTTATCGTTAATATTCACGCGAACCCAAGGCGTCATAAATCCTTTAGCGTAATATGAGACTACCCTACCCTACCCCACACCTAAACCTAACCATCACAGTGCGTGTTATATTAACGATAACGGGTGCCATGTGCGTAGTATAGCGCCGTTTTGTCATATAACGCTCTATATGACGCTGAAGGACGTTTGACTTTGCATGATGACATATTATATTTTAATGTTCATTATTGAATATTAAAATCTGTATTTATTATATTAAAACCTTTGAAAATTTTGAACAAAAGATTATGCTTGGTATTTCAGCATCCTTGAAAAGCATCTTTTTTTTGTTTGTTTGTTTGTTTTTTTAACTTTTGCATTCCCAGAGAAATTTTGCGTTCCCTCGCAAGGATATTTGTGTTCCAACGGAAAAAAAATGTTGTGTACTCGAACCGACACTTCCTTTTTAATCTCCCGCTCGCAGCATTTCAAACTGCTCCGCATGTTAATAAAGGAGTGTTTCATAGCGTCTGAACGTGGGCAAATATCAAGATATGCTGTCAGTGAAAACTTTAGGAGTTCAGTAACGTTGGCAATATATTCACAGATTTGAACTCCCCGGATCAATATATTTGTGAGCTAAATGTTGTCAAAACACAAATTACACCTATTTACCATCATGGTAACGTAGAACAATGAGCTACAACCAAATGTTCTTCAAAACTAGCTTTATAATATAAATTGGTCTCAAAGCAGGAGGCTGAGAGACAAGTCTGAATAAGGGACCGTCTGCAAAGTGCAAAACCCAAAACCCTTTTGCACATTTTATATTATGAAAAATGTTCAATAACTTCACTGTGATAAACTGTACTGTCACCGAATTCAGTTCACACATCATTGCTCTCCTGTTGGTTATACTACAAAATTTAGTTTGATAAAAATGTATAATTTTCATGATTATTTATTTTGAAACAAAACCAATAAATTTAACACCGTGTTTAGAAAAAAATATTGAAGTAATTATAATGCAAAAGCCACTGTAAGGTCGTTACTAGTATGTTAGCTGTGTTTATCCAAAGGCCCGTCCTTCGGATGAGACGTTAAACCGAGGCCCTGACTCTCTGTGGTCAATAAAAATCCCAGGATGTCCTTCGAAAAAGAGTAGGGGTGTGACCCCGGCATCCTGGCAAAATTTGCCCCTGGCCTCTGTCCATCATGGCCTCCTAATCATCTCTACTAATTGGCTTCATCACTCTGTCTCTTCTCCACCAATAAACTGGTGTGTGGTGGGCGTTCTGGCGCAATATGGCTGCCGTCTCATCATCCAGGTGGATGCTGCACATTTGTGGTGGTTGAGGAGATTCCCCCCTTCCAAATGTGAAGCGTTTTGAGGTCCCCAGAAAAAGCGCCATATAAATGTAACAAATTATTATTATTATTAACATAATTTGTGTAACGAATAGGCCTACTTATTCTTTATGTGCTATTGCTTGCCAAACTAAGTATTGCATAACTAGCATGAGAGCAGTGATGTGTGAAATAATCTGGTGTTACAGTGAAGTCATTGAACATTTTTCATAATATAAAATGTGCAAAAGCACATTTTATCTAACTTAGTGTTGTATGGACATGGACATTACTGTCTTCATCTTCATTCTTCATATAAACATAATTACACACACACACACCGAAAGACAAATCCAGACAAGCTGCATTAAATTTCTTCTGTACTTCATAATCTGTTGAAGGTTAGTCAGCCAGACAGATATAAACTACTGCACAGGAGAAGTTAAATCTCAAAACTAATATATATATCATTTCTCTTCTTTCTCCTTTGCCTGTCATGCACTGCTAATATGGACATCTTCAAAGGCTCAGGTCAGTGCCTCATTCTGTGTTTCTCCCTGTGCATCTGTTAACCCCACTGCCCCCGCTAGCCTCCGTGACCCCAGCCGTCCTCCGAATAAGAGGAGCGCTAGTGTATTTTGATCATGGGCTGACTGAGATTTGAATTAGTATAAAGTACATTTTCATGTCGTCTCTAGCCCTTCGACTGACATTTGAGAAGGATCAGGAGACTTCATTATCCAGCCCAGAGTATCTACATCCTCCAAGAGGTTACAGGAACTGACCTGTGAGCAGCGTTGCTGGTTTATTTTTCTTAAAATATTACATCCGCTTGAAGCTAGGCAGTGAAAGTCGCCATGAATGAGGAAAGAATCCTATATTTGTGCTATTTAAAGAACAGATTCCAGCGTTTATTTGAGTGTTTTATCTGAGCACCGCCTTTGCTTTATATGACAAGTGTAAAGCACGCTGTAAAACTGATTGTCCCTGTTCATTGTATTTAGATAAAATCATTTGCTGCTGATGATGAGTGTTGCTCCTTTAATGGTTGTTTCATAATGTGGCAATTTCATTTCTTGATATTGTCATGTGTGTAAAACTTGATATGTTAATGAAATTAGTTAACACATTTTTCAATGATTCAGTAGGTTTTTTGCCAATTTCATTCATCATCTTTTCACTCACTTCTCACGTCTTGAGCATTGTCTTAACAATCATTTGATTATTGTAATTGGAAATTCAATGACACTCATTAAAAGAGAGGAGAGGAGACTAGAGGAGAGGCCTGATGGGGCTTTTAGCAGCTGCAGGGCCAGATGGGATATTTTGAGAGGGTGCGTTTAGGTGTGTGTATATCCCCTTTGGGAGGAAGCTATAATTCTACAGTCTCAGTTGTTCACTGTGTCTTTCATTTTTATTTATTTATTTACTTGATAGGGACAATGCACATTAATGAACTTCTGAATTGAGACAACAAAACAGACGTAAACATGCCGGATTATAGCCACAAGGCTATAAGTCATTTTGTTACAGAGTTTGTTGGTTTTAATGTCAAGTATTTTATAACTGCAGTGTTTGGCTTCTGGACTCATTTGGAAATAAAATCATGTCTACTGAAGTTAATAAGCAGGAAACATCAAAAAGCCTTCTGCAAGCCTCCTGTCGGTCATCAGCCATCATTACAAACTGAAGAAATGGAAGCATAATGAGAATAGACAAACATCTGACAAAAATGAAAACAATGCTGTGAGAGACTGAGGACAACATCATGTGGCATTCATTTGACGTATGCTAAGTGTAACATTTGCAAGGCTTGATTTAGTTGGAAATACATCGGCTGGATCATGAAAATTTGGGTATTTTGTGAGGCCAAACCTGAATCCAAGTTTATAGTGGATTGGGGAGGACTTTTCTCCTCCTTAAACAAACCTGAATTTTTGAGCATGAAGGTTAAAGGTCAAGCTGCTGTACAGTTCCTCCAGGAAATTGAACCAAATAGCGCACTATATGTGTGCCAAACAGTTTAAATAATGGTGTTGTAAAAAGATAGATTTGAGGCATGCAGGCCCATTTGTAATATGTAATATTCCTAAGTGATTCCTCCAAGCATTAATCACGTGTCTCGTGTTTTTTCAACCAGTTCACTTTAAAACCGCATTAGAGAATTTTCAGAGGCTTTTTGTTAAGAGCAGCAGACAAAATTAAGGTTTTATGGGCTAGAGCTTCATTGTTTGTATACATAATGCTGTATACAATGAGAATTAATCATCATAGTCTTGTCCTCATGATGCCTGATTTCACAAGTAGATTAAAGTACATTATTTTATTAGATATGCATGTTTAATATTTCAAATGAATGCATGATTATTGGTGGATTTTTAATACTAACACAAAAATTGTAATTTGTTTCAGTCAAAAGCTGATTCCGTCTTTTTTTTTTTTTTTTTTTTTTTTATAATTTAGGAATAGAGTCAATTGAAATCCTGGTGGGGCTTATTGGCAAACTTTTTTTTTTTCTTCCCCAGTTTAAGTGATGTTGGCTGAGTAAGAAGTGGATAAAGTTATTACAAGAAGACTGTTGAACAGACTGTACTTCCATCCCTCACAGCTTTGTTTTTTGTTTGCATCAGATTAAAGATAGCGTCTACTCTGACTAATGTCTACAGGGAATCTCATAAATATAAAACAGATTACAAGATTCCTTACATTTCTTTTTTAATGTATTCCAGCATTTCTGGTTCACTTTAACCACCTGTATGTGTGAGAACAATCATGAAAGCTTCAAAATTGAAATGAATTTAGCTGAAATTGTTTGATTATGGCTGTCTTTGTGTGTCTGTAGGTGTATGAGGCTGTACCCTGTCAAAGCGAGTGTGGTCAGTACGAGTGGGTAACAGACCCCTGGTCAGTCTGCACCATCAACACAGTAGACGAACTGCCAGCCTGTGGAGAGGGTGTCCAAAGCCGCAAGATCCGGTGAGCAAGGACACATTCTTACAGAGTACACCCCATCACAGATGCTTCTCGGAGGGGTCACGACCCATTCCGGTCTGCCACCCTTGTCCTCCACATCCTCATTCTGTTGTTCTTTCTGCGTGACAGGTGTGTGAGGCGTGTTAGTGGGGATTCGGTTAGCAGTGTGAACGAGACCCTGTGTGACCAAGAAGAAATCCCTCCCCAAGCTCAGACCTGTGTCCTTCCATGCCCTGATGACTGTGTGATGTCCCAGTGGAGTCAATGGAGCACCTGTTCAATAGTAAGACGTCCTTTTTGTCTTGTGCTGTATATCTTGAAGTCACAATTTTAACATTGTTAGCTGACCCTGATGCAAAGACTAGCATAAAGAGACCCTAAAATGTATTTGCCCACTCTTAAGCTAAGAGAGCGATAAGCAGATCATTATTTTCATGTTATGGCCGATAACTGATAAATAGTGTACACTATACTGTTCGAAAGTTTGGGGTTGATAAGTCTTATTAATCATGAGCTTAGAATTATAAGGTTCTACTGTATCTCCACTTTTTGGTCTTAATCTGATCCATTAGGTGTTTATTAATGCCTGTGTGGTGTTATTTTTTGTAAAAAAAAAATAAATAAAAAGATTAATAGATAAAGCTATAACAGAAGATTATACTGCATAACAGTTTTGCCAGCTGGGATGTAAAAACTTTGATGCTCAATATCTCATAACTACCCTAAACGGAGATAGAACCTTATAATTCTAAGCTCACGTAATGTTTAAAATTCTTAAAGAAATTCTTTTTTAAGAATTCTTTACAATAGAGATGCACAGTTGGCAGTAACAGTCGTGGACTCCGCGGATAAACTGCAGATCGGGCAGATGACGTGACGGAAATTTTTTTTTTAATTAAATTCGGGCGGGTGGCGGGCGGTTGAACCAATCAAATGAAAAATATATAGTTAAATATTGTTATCTGACTATATCTACATTGGGAAATGTATTTATTTATTTTAATCATTTTTCACTGACTGTTGTTTCTTTTGGCATTGATAATAGGCATTGTCTGATAGAGATATCAATAAAAGTTAATCTGTGTCGCAGAATTGGTGTTGTTTCCGATTTCCGATTCGATAATTACAAATTTGAACATGTCTACTGTTGTGCGGTGGACTTTCATCGAATTTCGGAATGGATAGAGTCGGCGTTTCTTTAATATTCAGGCTCTGTAGTTTATTATATGATCGTTAGGCCTGTTGATGGTATCAAATGAATTGCACTGTGCCTGAAAAAGACGCGCTCTCCGCACTCTTACCGTTCAATCAAAGTTAACGGGAGTCTTCATAACAGGCTCGTCCTATACGCCTTATTCACGGCAGCGCCATCTTTGATTTTTAATGAGAATGAAAGCGAGGCTGTAAGGGATAGACTTGCATCTCTTCAATGGGCTCTATTGTTATTTAATGTGTTTTCGGATTGTTCTGCTCATGAAACACAGGAAAAAATATCTTTCTAAGAAATGTCAGTTGACAAAAAACTCCCGACAATGTAAGCTGTGGAAAATTGTAAGTAATCTGCTCTGCTTTATTCAGCTTTTTACAGCGGATGCCATTGAAAACACGGTAAGTCTATCCCTCACAGCCTCACTTTCATACCTGTCATGGCCCTGCTCTGAATAAGGTCTATAGTCGTCTCGTCACCCTGACAGATAATTAGCCTACAATGTAAATTACTTGTTATTTAATTTGAGCATTCTATCTGTTTGCTAAAAAAATAAAGTGAAATAATAATGTATTAGTATGTAGGCTAGTTTAAAATAGGATAAAAATATTTAGCTAATAGGCCATGCAAATTCAAGTTTCACAAGAAAAATTTAGATTTAACATTTAGATTTAACATTTACATTTAGGTGTAATATTTAGATTTAACTATTAAAAATATCTGTTTAATCGGTTTTGAAAATTGGTTGTGGATGAAATAATAGCCCATCCACGTATCTCTACCATCAAGTGGATGCCAAACTGGTACCAATATAATGTATGCATCTCTGGTACTTAAGTGTATTTTATGCATGAAGTCAGTTATCCTTAAGTTCACACATGTATCCCAGCAGATTAAAACTGATTAACTTTGGTCATGTTCCACTAACATTTGACCAGCATAAACTAGCATAGAGATTCATACTGCTCTAAGCTGTTTTTTAGAAAGATTGCAGTGTTGACATTTTGTAGGTGAAAATTATGCACTGGTGTTTATGAGCTCTTATGAGATATGCCTCTTGAGAGATCATTTCTGTCTGTGAATTAAGAACAGAAACGTTTTACAGTATATTTTTGCAAGATTCTTTCTCAGCCCGGGCCATGACAACAAAGTGTCAAGATGTTTTGCATCCATTTAAATATTTCAAATTAATGCTGCCTCGCAAGTCAAATCTTCATACAGTTCTCCAGAGTTCCTGCGAAATATCAAACGGTGAATATGGAGACAAGTGAAATCAGTATGCAGATGAACCTCCAGTAGTAATGAAGCATTTGTTATTCTAATTAATGTTGTGCATAAAAAGTTACCCTAGATACAATTTGCCATCGGGCCACTGACTCATTGATGTGCAAACAGCTCTTCAATTCGCCCTCAACAAATCAGAAATAAACTGGACGTGTTATCCTGGCTCGGCCCAACCTACACAAGACTGCCAAGCCATTTCAGCATAATTTGGTCTCTACGCTAATCACATTAGATCGCAATTCTACCTTGTACGGTCTCAGTTCCAAGCATTGTTTGTTCTCTTCGCTTTGTCAAAGCACTCAGCCAGCATGGCATACATGTCAAACACCAATGTTCGGTGATTGAGCTTGTGTAATTGGTTTCAGTTTTACATAATTATGAAATGTTCCCAAAAAACCTGGGTGCACAGTTATGGCACGAGCTGAATAGATTTCGTGCTGATGATCTCACTCCCCAATAGGAACGTGGCCAGCTAGTCGTTTAAAGGGTCTCATTAGCGTCTGACAGTGATGGAGATGCAGATTAGTTGCTGCCTGCAGCCTAACAGCTTCTAACAGTGCACTTAGCTTTGCAAGACCATGTGTGCTGTGTTTTTTTTTTTTTTTTTTTTTTTTTTTTTTCATAATGCAGCCAGCGGGACACAGCACGGCAGTAACTTGTTCATGTATGCACTTTTAAAATAGTGTGCTTGGTGTCAAAGCCCCATTGACATTTTAACTGTTTTTATTCGTAGCCATGTGACGAAAGCACAGCGCGGACGAGGACGAGACACATGCTGCGCCCCCCAGTGGCTGACAGAGTGTGTCTAGACAGTAACCAGACAGAGCCCTGCATCCTCAACAGCACCTGCTTCAATTATCACTACGATGTCTCCAGTGGGTTTCTCTCATTCTGCTTGACACAATACTGAATATAATCAGTGGCATGTAATGACTGTTCACTTCAACAGCACATTCTAAAGCAGTCTGTGGTCCTCAATTCTTTTCACACAAGAAATGTTCGTTATTTTTGCCGTAATTATGACAAAGCCGCTGGTTTTTAGACATTTTTTTTTTTATTAACAGAAACTAGAAATCGTACATATAAGCCATTACTGTGCCAAAAACATAATATAGTTGCGAATTGCCACGGGAGTGTGTTGAATAATAGTACATTTCTAAATTAACATGAACCTTAAATTAATAATTGCTTTTTTGTTATTTGTTAGTTCATGCTACCTGACTAATGTTAACAAATTGAACCTTGCTTAAATGTTGTATCTCACATTGGATATTGAACCCAAGATTCTCAGCATGGACTTTTAGATCACGCTGTATGTATTTTGATAAAAGTGGCAAAAAGGAGAAAGAAAAGTTACAAGGACAGCTTCCCTAAGGCAATCTGATAAAGTGCCTTTATCAAGAACACAATTATTGCTCAAGGATCTGCCCTTGCAAAGTTCTGACCCGCAATCTTTTGGGCTTCAGTCCAGATCTTTAAGCAGCAGGCTACTACAGCCATAGAAGGAAGCCTTCCAGTTGAGTACTGGGAGATACTCTCCACTTACTAATTAGTAGATATTAGTAGATTAGTAGATTCTACATGATGTCTAAGGGTGAGTTTCCAGGTCACGTAAGATCAGGGCTCGTACTCTTCCTCTCACCTTTATGTTGCTCTCTCTTAGAATTTGAACTTCTGAACTGATGGGAATCCACTCTTTTAGATTGTCTGTTCGCCTGCAGCCACTCCTTGCCATCTATATTGATCTAACCAGGGCATCTGCACATGTGAAGGATCATCCTATAAAGCAGATAGATACTAATTCCCCAGATAGACCCAAATGAAGGAAATGGGCATGGAGATATGAAGGAGATTATAAGCGCTTTCTTGCACAGCGACCATGAAATCGCTGATCATATCAATACTGATACTGCTCCTTGAAGCCATTCGACTGATTTAGACAGATTACCATCATAAAGACGGCTTAACATCTGCCTTCAGATCACAGTGCGTCTCACTACTCTACTTTGCTGTTTCAAAGACATTAGCTTAATCACAATTTGCATATTTCTACGAAAACTACACTGTTGTTCTAAAGTTGGTAAGATTGGGGTTGGTAAGATTGGAACTTCTCTTATGCACACCAAGGCTGCATTTATTTGATCCAAAATAAAGTTTTATTTTAAACTACTACAGTTTACAATAACAGTTTTTTTTAAATGTAATTCATTACAAATTTAGCATTATTAATCCAGTCTTCAGTCACATGATCCTTCAGAAATCATTCTAATATCTTGATATGATGCTCAAATATTATTTCTTAGTGTTATCAAAGCTAAATATTTTTAAGTTACCTGTGATATTTTTTTCATGATTCCTTTGAAATAGAAATACTTGAAATAGAAATACTTTGTAACATTATCAATATTAATGTTAAATAAGTATTTTTAATTACTGAATAGTAGTGTACATATGTACTAATATGTCATATTAAATATGGAGTGAGCCATTATGACAGTACTACAAAATCCTACAATTTTATAGAATTGTGTTTTGATATAGCTTCAGACAACACGAGGGGTTGTGTACAATATCAACATTTGTGTGTGTTTGAATATACTTTGATGAAAAGCTTCTCCTCCTGATATTCAACGCATTCTCACCCCAAGGCGTCACCTTTGACCATGCTTCAATATTTGACGTTTTAGGCACCCTTTAACGTCACTTACATGACGCGATCCTACGGCGTCATCTAACTGACGCTAAAGGAAAGCGTCAGTTAGAGGACGCGGTTAGGTTTAGGTGTGGGGTGGGGGTAGGGTACACGTGATCCTAGGGCGTCATCTTACTGATGCTAAAGGGCGCCTAAAGCGTCAGATATTGAAGCATGTCCAAATGCTTCCCAAGGCGTCAGTTAAGTGACGCTTTGGGGGTGAGAATGGGCTGACGCCTTGGGGTGAGAATGTGTTGCGTATGCACATTGTTATTTAGTCATGAATAGACATTCATATGAATTGAAATGCTGTGTACAGAAATGTGAAATTAGATTGACGCTTTGGTCTGACATTTCCTGTATGTGTGTGTGTGTACTTTTGTACCCTTTGGTTACGGGGCAGGCTGGAGCACCTGTCAGCTGAGCGAACATGCCATCTGCGGCCAGGGCACGAGGACACGACTCGTAGATTGCGTCCGCAGTGATGGCAAAGTGGTGGATTTGAGTGTGTGCGAGGAGGTAACCTTCATCTCCTGCTACTCCTCTCAGAACAAGTGTTCTCTGAGGGGGAATTAAGCACTGTGGGATTGTATTATGTCCTTCAACTGCATGCACTGCAAATCAGCCATGACTGTCCATTAACTCCCTACAGTATTGCTCCATATCCATTAAATGATTCTATCATTGAAGTCTTTTACAGTAATAGCCCCTCATTGGCTCACAGTTGGTTCATCAGACATAGATTGTGTGTGGTGAAGGGGTTAATGCATGTCCCACTGTTTTAGCTGGGCCTGTCTCAGCCGTGGAGACTGGCGATGAATTGTGTGGTGGACTGTCCCTTTAACTGCATCCTGTCTGACTGGGCGCCCTGGACGGAGTGCTCACACACCTGTGGCAGTAAAGGTGAGTCACAGCATGTAATTATACAGCCCGTTCTCATCCTTTAACGTCATATAGAGTGCTATATGACAAAACGGCGCTATACTACGCACATGGCACCCGTTATCGTTAATATAACACGCGAACCCAAGACGTTATAAATCCTTTAGCGTGAATATGACACGTACACCCTACCCCACACCTAAACTTAGCCCTCACAGCACGTGTTATATTAACGATAACGGGTGCCTTTAGCGTAGTATAGCGCCGTTTTGTCATATAGCGCTCTATATGACGTTAAAGGATGAGAATGCGTTGCAGCATACATAAGAAGAAGGCCATTTCTCTGTGAGTACACTGTGCCATAAAGCAGGGTTTTTGACGTCAGGAGCCCCAAAATATAATGATCCCCTTACGACGGAATTATGATCCCCTTTTTAAAATATAAAAGCTGCTAGATAGCCTATTATATAATGCATTAAAAAAAGTTTTCTGTGTGAGAAAAATAGTGATATTATAAAGACAGCCTGTTGTTGGCTTTTAAATAATACACGCAATAAAAGTGAATAAACCTGATTTAGTTAAAATTTACTCTACAGTTCAAAAGTTTGAGGTCAGTTAGATTTAATCTTTTCCATAAATTGACACTTTTATTCAGTAATGATGCTTTAAATTAATGAAAAATGTATGTCTGTTTCAGAATGTTCTATATCAAACAAATTATGTTCTTTTGAACTTTCTGTTCATCAAGGAATCCTGTAAAACATGATTGAGGAATCCATAACTCTTTACCATTTTAATTTTTTTTTTTTTTAACAGTGATAATAATAAAAAAAGATTTGAGTAATAGCTGCAAAAAAAATCAGCTTTGCCAACAAAAGAAAAAAAAAACTAATTTTAAAATGCCCCTATTATGTTTTTTTTTATTATTTTTTTTTATTACCTTTCATGTAGTGTGTAAGCTGTAAAATTGTGAATGTAAAAGATCAAAGAGCACGACAAATAAAGTTATTGTCTCCTAAAAGAAATAATCGATTCTGAACAGCTGAGACGAGTCATCATCAATTCCGGTCCCATATCCGTAACATATCTACTTTGGTTTATTACAAATTTGCACAATGTCAGCCTATAGTCTTCATTGGCTGTCAGCAAACAACATCTACCTGTACAATGACCCGCCTTCAAACAGTGTAGATGTACAGTCGCTGAGAAGCAACATGTTGTGCTGTCGACATGTCAAGAAGACGCTGTTTTCTGCACTTTTCTCCACTTTGCATGCACTTCACGAGGCAGAGGACTCGCCCTGAAATTGATACTGTAAAACTGACGTTGTTACTGTTACTGTCCGTATCATTTTTACTATTCGTATCACTGTGTAATAGGTGAATTCTGGAGAATTTCTGGAGCTGGAATTTAGTTCCTTGGATGCATGTAAACCTATTGTAGGAGAACTCCAAAACAAAATTAGGAATGTTTAAAATAGTGTAATATGGGGCACTTTAACAAAAATGTAAAATAAAATACAGTTATTTTAAATTGTAACAATAATATTTCCACATTATTACTGACTGATCTAAATGTATTTTTGATTAGGTTAAGCCATGGTAAGCATACAGTAAGAAGTTAAGAACGTTCTTTCAAAAACCTTAAAAATCTTTTGAATGGCAGTGTATTTTTATAGCACTAGGTACAATAAATAAAATTCAGGTTGCCTTCCCATGACTGATTTTGCATTTGACTCCAAACATATACAGACTTAATTTCATAATTTCTAAAATCAAGAAGGATCATGGAGAAACATGCACGCAAATTACAGTTTATAATAATATAATGTTCTTGTGCAGCTGACACATTTTCATTTGCATCCAACCTAACCTTCAAACCTGTACTCCCGAGCTCCATGGAGATAATAAACACTCTGCTTGCTCTAGGCTCACACTATCAGGTGGTGTGCATTTACTTTGCATTCATTACCATGCCATGTCAGAATCCCTTTTTAATTATGGATGTTATGTCATGAATCATATTTAAAGATCGGCTTACAGGTTAATGCCTCTTGGTTGGGAAACCCTTGCTTTCCTGAACACAGCAAATGATTTATCAGTCAAAGGGAAACATTTATTTTATCCATTAGTGTTCTCAAAATTGCACCTGTTAATTCGGAGTTTATTGCCCTGTTTGGCTGATTGAACGGTACCATTGCTTGATGCAATAAAAAAAATAGGCTAATTGCTAGTCTTAAGAGCAGCCTGGGTCTCTATTGCTCAAATAACACTGTGGGAGTTCAGCTGACTTTTCTCTTAATAAGACACGTTCAACACAATTTAAATTAATTTTCATTCAGCCTTCAGCTTCCTATCTCAGACCAGGCATACTTTTTAAATCCAAAGGGATTTCTCCAGGCATTGCAAACAGGAAGTTCTCAGCATGTGTTTGGTTACATACACGAGCAAAGAAATAAATGCACGCTATGAGGGCTGGAAGAAGAGAATTTGCTGTCTGTGTCAAAGCAGCGTTATCTCTTGTGCACCTCGCTAGGGACCAAGAGTTTGGGATTCATTATGTGTTGTCTATATACATAGAAATGTAATGCATTTGGCAGTGGAGCTCAGGAGACCCAAACAATTGTGTGGTTTTTCTTTTCTTTCTTCTTTCTAACACTAATTTCCCCCTATTCCTGCCCCAACCCTTCCATCTCCCTAGAATCAAGTAGAAATATTTCCACTGTCATATCACGTCATTTTAATGGCTTCCTCATCTGGCTGGAGTGCCTCTGTTTTAATGAATGATGTCCTTGAAGCGGCCAGCTGTAGAGGCAGTTCTTGAAGGCAGCATTTGATGAGCAGTTATGTTGTGCTGTGAATGTACAGTATTTCTATTTTAGTGTGTGTGTGTGTGTTTCATGTTTAATGCTCAACTGGAAGGAGGGCTTTTTACAGTCAAACTCACTAGAGTGCAGTTCAGTTAAAATGTACATTGATGAAGTGTCTGTATTTTTGCTTTTTCTTGAGAATTTGGGTGAATGGAATGATGGGCCCGAAATTGTTTTCTTCTGAAAAGCCTTTTATTTACCACTTGAGTACCCTGCTAGCATCACATGGTCATCATCTTACAGTACAATCCCATAATGCTTTGTATCTTAACCTCGTCATTCCATTAAAATAAGTGCGGACAGTGGATGGTAGAGGTTCTGTTGGAAAAGGAAGCCCCTACCTTGTTCTAAGCTTCAAGACTGTCAGTTCCCCTGTGTAGTGAGGATAGGGACCTTCTATCTGTCCCGGCTTTTCATCATTTACTCACCCGTACAAAAGTAGATATGGAGCACAAAAGTAGATTTTTTTGCAGAATTTACAAACTCCACCTTCATATACAATGTAAGTGAATGATGACTATGTGCTATCAAGCTCTTATAAGTATCATTGTGCACTGTGCAAAATATATCATATGATAAGATGTGTGTGTGGAACAGAAAAGTAGAGAAAGTAAAGTCATCATTCGCTTTCTGTCCTCCATTACTCTCAAATTCCATTTGCAGTTATTTCGAGACACCCCTCGCTGCAGCCTGTAGCACGATGACGTAGCTGGATGGTCAAATACGTAGTGGATGGATGTGTGTTTTGGTGACGTCATTTACGCATGCGCAGTGCCGATCTCTGATTATAATTCGAATGCATTGGTTTTAAGTAATATGTAAGCTCAATATTGTACTGAGATGATGTTCAAACTCTGTAGTATAATACTGTTAAATAATTATAAGTAATTATTGATGAATAAGTAAGGAAAATGCTAAAATAATAACAGCATGGGGAAAATAAATCTTGTAACTCGCATTTATGTTATACATTCAGAATTGCGAGAAAAATGGTCAGAATTCTGACTTTATCACACAATTGCGACTTTATTTCACGCAATTCTGTCTTTATAACAAGCGATTGAGGCTTTATTTCACCTATTCTGTCCTTATAACATGCGATTGAGGCTTTCTTTCACCTAATTCTTTCTCTATAACATGCGATTAAGGCTTTATTTGACCTAATTCTGTCTTTATAAGATGCGATTGAGGCTTTATTTCACGCAATTATGTCTTTATAACATGCGATTGAGGCTTATTTCAAGCAATTATGTCTTTATAGGCCTAACATGCGATTGAGGCTTTATTTCACCTAATTCGGTCTTTATAACATGCGATTGAGGCTTTAGTTTATTTCACGCAATTATGTCTTTATAACATGCGATTGAGGCTTTATTTCACCTAATTCTGTCTTTATAACATGCGATTGAGGCTTTATTTCAAGCAATTATGTCTTTATAACATGCGATTGAGGCTTTATTTCACGCAATTCTGACTTTATATCTCACAATTCTGAGAAATAATGTCTGCGAAAAGTAGCCTATACTCGCAATTGTAAGGAAAAAGTAGCAATTATTATTTAAAAAAAAAAAGTTTTATTCTGAAAGCTCTGAATATAAGAGCTCGCTCGTGACCATATTTAAATGTATTCTGGGAAGATCAACGATTGTTCACCAACTCTCTAACTAGGCCTATGAATTCTTAATGTGCATGTGCCATCAGCGTTTATCACAGGATCGCGTTTAAAGTCTGTTTAGAGAGAACGGTATCATCCCCTAATTTAATAACAAATGATCATTTCGACAGAATCAAAACTAACTAGCTGTAAAATTACATTATTCATGAACCGCTATAAAGCAAAAACAATCTGTTACTTTAAATTAAAGCTGCTTTGAAACAATCTAAATTGTTAAAAGCGATATATAAATCAAGATGACTTGACTTGACTAGTGCGCATGCGCGCGTTACAGGGTCCAACACGTATTGGACCGTCCAGCTACGTCATCGTGCTACAGACTGCAGCGAGGACCTCTTGGTTATTTCTGTATGTTTGGACACTTCTGGCACCATGGACTTCAACGAGTCGAATCGTAACAGTTACGACTCGACTCGACTTTTAAATATCGCTCGACTTGACTCAACTTGCCTTGGCCTGCCTCTACTCTGCTCGCTTTTCGGTACATTTTCCATTGCAGACAGTACCTCCACAAATAGTACCCGGTCGTCATAGCCAAGGGGGTAATCCATCCGCCAGAAACTGAAGCCTCCCGGGGGACGCCATTGCAGCAAACCATCACCTGCTGTTAGCATTCCATTGACTCCCATTCATTTTGGTGTCATTTTGACTGCGAATAACTTTACATCTGAGGCATCCAAAGACTCCATTTGTCCATTATTTATTTCTAAAGAAACACAACAATGTATAAAAGGCTCCATTACCTTGTATCTTGCGCTATGGCCGCGTAGAAACAGTTTTTGTAAAAATAGGCTGACGATTTCATCATAACAAATCGACTCTCCGTCGCACAGTAGAGAAATTACCGTAGAGACAGGAGAAGCTAGCAGGCAGTCTAGGGGACGTGGAGGCATAAAGTCCAGTCAAAGGAGAAGCCCATGGAGAGTCATAAAGTTGATCCTGCTGCAAGCTCATGGACAGCTAATACTCACTCTCTCCATCTCTGTGAGATGAGGAAGGTAATTAATCAGATTTCACTTGGCACAGCTACTAGAAGACAAGTTGCTCACGTGCGCATTATGCCTGGCGATCAGCTTTTAACTGGCTTAAATTTTCTCTGTTGAAATCAACAGGGTCGCTTTGTCTATTTCTTTTACTGTCTATGGTTTGAGCCAGCGCAATACGCCTGGCTATCAGCTTTTAACAGGCTTCAATTTTCTCCATTGAAATAAATGGGGTCGCTGCGTCCATTTCGTTTACTGTCAATGGTCATAGCGATGCCACACGAAACTACTGTGGTGTAATCTTAAATGTGATTATACTAATCATACAAAAGAAAAGCTTTAACCACGGCCTATTCTTCCGAGTCGACATAATAATAGTTTTAAATTTAGTAACTATCTCTGGCCAAACTATTTCAAAATGGCGGGGTTATTCTGGATACTCCATCTGGCGCGTGCAGTGATAACGTAGTGAATAGTGACGATTCTCGGCATTGTTTTCACGTCACATTTTAGTATCGCCTCAGCTCACTCAGAACCTCGCCGGAGGTGATACAAAAAAAAAAAGTACCCAAAAGCAGGTACAGGTACAACTTTTACAAAGTGGAAAACCAAACAAATGCATGCCGAGTCAAGACGTGTCGAGCTGGTACTGTGTTGTGGAAAAGTGCCATTACAGTATCACCTGATTTTAATATATTCATTGGAAGGAAATCTGTTGCATCCAAATTGATTTTAGATCATAAAATATTAAGTTAAATTTTATATATCCTAATGATATTAAAAACATTTGTCAGTTTGCCAGGCATCATTAAATATACTGATGTTCAATTAAAACAAATTGGCAATATTGATATTATTTGTTCAACATTTTTAGAATAAAATAGTGAACTCTTTTGGCTTATTGCATAGCTATCATTTTATGTATCCAAAATAAATATTCCAAATAATATTTTCACAATGTTTACATAATTTGACAAAATTATAACTGAAAAAAAAAAAATAATAATAATAATAATAATTTTTTAGACAAAACTGTTCATTGTGGTGGAAACAATTTTACAACTACTGATATTAAATTATAGTTTTAAACATTGTTAAATCGGCCTGGCCCAACATGAAATTCATGCTGGTGTAAGATGGTCTTTGGGGAATCTCTTAAAAAATGACAGTTTCTGTCTATTCTTGAATTGTACAGTTTATAAATATTTCAGCTATACAACGTGTGAATAATGCATTAAAATCCACAGCTTTGTCCCAAGCTGCTAAAGTGTGCACCAATGCAGGCTTGATGTATTTTTAGCAACGCTTCTGCTGTTTGCCATATTTTTATACAGTGCATTCACAGATGTCTCTTCATTTGCGTCTCTGTTGCAGGTGTTATGACTCGCTCTCGCAGTGTGTTACAGCAGGCTCATGAGGAGGGGCGCCCCTGTGCCTCCCAGCTCTCCCAGACCAAACCCTGTCCCATCAGCCCCTGCTACACCTGGCTTGTAAGCGATTGGTCTCCCTGCAGAGTGGAGGTAGATCCTGGGCAAAAATAAATGGAGCATGTATTCTGCATTTACTGGCTATTGCATATCATCTTACCTGAGGGTATTCAATCCATGTTTCATACGATCAAGTGGTGTTGAGACCATCCGCTCTGCATGTCTATCTGGTACTGGCACAACACTGGAGTTCTTTAATTGAAATTTGTAGAAATTGCATGCGCACATGGCGAGTTTGTGTGTGAGAGAAGAACTTTATGTCATTGAGACGTGAGGTAACTGCTGATTAAAATCATGCTGGGATCCACAGTCTTATCATTAGAGGAGAACAGTGGCAGAGTTCAGATTTTCATCGCCTCTCTTCTGCTTTTCTCTCCTCTCTCTTTTGTGTCTGAGAAGGATTTTAATTGTATGTCTCGGGGTTTTGCGCACATCCCTAGAGTCGTGCTTGCCCAGATCAAAAGCTGTCCTCCTCACAATATGAACAAAAGAAACGTTGCACACTTTTAACTTGCATTTATGTGCTTTCTTTGGTGCTTGGTGTGATGGACACTTTCAGATTATTCATAAATTTCTATCTGTGATATGTGTGAGATGTGTGATAACTCGTCTTTGATTTTTATTTGTAGTTTGTATTATTACTTACATTTCTAGAGACAAGCTAAGCCACATATCTGAACAAATGTGATTAGCATAGTTAACATTTGCGATTGCACATTGTATTTAAATTAAAAACAAAATGTTTGAAGCACATGCAATAACAGGAAGAAATTTGATCTTGAGGTTGAACACTAAAAAAAGCTTAATGGAAAAGTGAAGGAAAAGTGTTTTAAATGAAAATATTTTTTTTCTCAGTATTTTTTATTTATTTTTGCTATTAACTTAAGCAAAATTGTGTTCGCCCGAATTGTTTTTTAATCTGTTTTTAAATATAAATCTCATACACTTTTGTTTGGCATATACTTAAAACTAGCTAAGCAGCTTCAATAAAATCAATAAAAATATTATTATATTTTAAATTAATTTAAAAAAAAAGGTATTCTCTAAAAACAATGTCTCTTAAAGTGTCATGACACACAAATAACAGTTGAAGGCACCTTGATGTATTTTTTAAAAATATAACCCTTTGACAACAAACTCCCAAAAATCTTCATTAAAAACTACGAACAACTATCATGAACAAATCGAAAATGTTTTGATCGATTATTCTTCGATAATTATAAATCGACATTATAACATTGTAATTATAGCTCTGAACAAATGAAATACCAGTTTAACAGAAAGAATAAAGGCACTTTTTTTGTAAATTCCGCTTTGAATTTTCAGCGTTCATGATCAGACGTATATATATCAGACGTATTAAATATTTCATTTAAAGAAGAAAGAAAGATTTATGTCCGCATGCACTGTACTGGTCCATGTTTGGAGCAGGAGAGTATGAAATATGTCCATAAAAACTTGAAAAAAACGCTTGCTCCTGTCCAAATATTAAGTGTGGTCCGCACTGTTATTGCTAGCGTTGCCAAACTCATTTTGGCGTTCCGTGCATTAAATATTATTAGTCATATGTTCCATGTGTTGGATGTCAATCTCCTGCTCTCACTGCATCTGCGTGCTGTTGTTGGGCATCTGCATGTTGTTGGGAAAATGCAAACAACACTTTTGTGCTACTGTACTGAGAAACACACTTACACCACATGTCCAGACTTGAACAGGCATAGGTGAACGAACAGCTCTACGTGAAACGTAGAGCGATCTCTGCATGATACAGAACAGTGATTGAATTAAAAGTGTTTGTTAATCTCAGAAACTGATGACTGAGATGCATACTCTCCACCACTCCGAATTAACACATATACCTCACTTTTTGTGTCGTTGGTTCGACTTTGCTTTTTAAATCAGAATGAAATAGCTGTTCGTTGTTTTCACTGATGTGCAACCTGTGCATACCTTTTTAAAATCTCAAATAAATGTGTTTTATGGTTTCATGACCCTTTCAAAACCAGTAAAAGTTTGCTTTTTTTAGGGTCTTTAAGTATTTTTACTAGCAAAAAAAAAAAAAAGTTGTTTTTGCTGTGGACGTTGAAACATTGTGTGATTACGTCGCAGTTCATCAGAAATGCCAAAATGATGTTTCACTCCCAATGTCAGTCATTCGCAGAGAGGTGTCACTGTAATAAGCTCCTCTGCCTCACTGCTCACCGCTCGTTCAAATTAATGAGTCAGCCGTGTGCTTTTGTGCAGGGAGCTGAATGTGGAGAGGGCACGAGGGAGAGGAACCTGACGTGTATGGTGCACTGGTCAGACTGGCCGGACAGTCCATACCCTTCTAAAGCGGTGGAGGACGAGAAGTGTGGAGACCGCGTGAGAAAGGAAAGTGAGCAGGAACTGCAGCAGCCGTGTTTCGTTCCCTGTCCAGGTACAACACTATTCACACTATCCTATTTTTTACATTTACTCACTCAGAACTTTATCATGATTTATTGTTTCATATCCAGTGTTGAGAAAATGTTGTGTTACTTTTTATGGAAAGTAATTTTCATGTTTCTGTCACTTTGGTCTTGTTTGGCGACAGAGCCCTGACACTCTGTATTGTCTCTGTGTGTGTGTGCTGATTCAAGTTTGCTCAGGCAAATGAAACACAAAAACATGACAACACTACATATTTATAGGTACATATTTAATTATATGTACAGTTCTACCCTCTCAATTGTGGTTCATTAATCATTTTTGTGTAATATTCTTGAAATTGGGGTCCATTTTGCCTCAAAAATATTTCTTTGAAGTCTGAGGTTTTCGAGTCGTTTTGTGTGCGGAAATGTGGTGTTCGGATCCTGGCACTTTGGTCTAGTTTGTTTTCGGTTTGGTGCTCCAGTTTTTGTTCTGTGTGGACTCGTAGGTGAGACTTCTCATTGGCTGCCTGGTTGTGTCAGATTTTGTTTGAGCACATGGATTGTGATTGAGTTCACAAGCCATGTGCTCTTGTTTTTGACATGTTTAGTGTGAGCAAATGTATTGAGAGGGAGGATTTACATGCCGATTTGGTCGAGGTCTGAGTCGGTCGGCCATGATGGTAGAAGACGCTATCGTGACTAAAAACATTCCAGAAATAGCGAAAGAGAGACAGCACAGCTTAGTATTTGTTTACAATTTAGTAAACATTTACATTACATTTAGATATGCCACAGTTTCTTTGGAAGAAATGGAAAAGGAAGAGAAATGAAAGGGGTTCTATCGGGAGAGACTATAACAATGCTAGCCAGCTTTATTTAGAGAAACTGCTTGTCAAGAAACTGACTGCAGCAACAGCAAGCAAAGCATTATTTCAAAAGCAACACATTTCAGCACAGTTTGCCTTTTATTTAACACAAACGAACAAAATTAGTGCTCTATTATTCAACTAGAGTTGTTCACACACGTCATTCGACTAGAGTCAGAGTTATGGAACACACCGAAAAAAATAAGTCAGCCGACGGTCATAAAAACTGCCCGACTGCCGATTGTCAGCTTGGTGTGTCCCTGGTTTTACTCTCAACATTGAAAGAGATGGCAGTCAGTAAATTGGAAAACAAAGTAACTTGCATTATTTATTTGAAAAAGTAACTGAAGTGATATATTTTTTTTTAAAATATAAAAGTAATGTGTCACTCTACTCAATAAAAAAAAGTAATCGGATTACTCAACTCACGTTACTTGTAACACATTGCCCCAACACTATTCTTAACCACTGGAAGATGTTGATCAAGAAAGATTTTGTAATGCTACTCACATTTCACTTGCTATCCCAGTGGAACTGTCCCAGGAAATAATATCTGTCATGTTCAGTGAGATTACTAGTTGTCAAACTGACAAACTTTCATTTCATTTCAACTTACCTTCAGGCTGTTATTGACCTGTGTTAGCCCTACTTCTGTGTCTCTCTTCAAACTGCATATTTATTTTCGTAAATGTGCTTCTTGCTCACAGGAAAGAGCATATGTTGGGAGGAGAGTAAACCAAAGATGTTAGGCCAGTATAAGAAAGGTAGAGACAGAAATGAGCGAGTTAGAGAATGTGGCATATGGTGTGCAGTGTGCATTGCTTTATTATATGTTTCGGCAGCCCTAGTGAGGGATGGAAATAGACTGGCTTCATGAAGATGATGGATAATGAGATGCCTGTGTGCACAGATTGTCTCTAATAGCCATCCTGGCTGCAGAATCAAAAGGAAGTCATGGCTGGAGAGCTAGTGTTAGCGTGTGCAGCGGCCGTCGCTGTGAATCGCCCTCTTCTCTGAGGGATTAGGAGGCTCAGTGATGTCTGATCTTCGGTTAAGGAAGTGCTAAATGTATCTAAAAAATTGTATCACAAATTAGGTTCCATGACATAGAAATCAAAAATTGTAGAAACTTTTTAATTTTTAAGTTAAAATTTGTATTTGTTTATTTATTTAAAATACATAAACCATAAAGTTTTAAGTGTAATAGTTTAGCTGGTAATGCTAGCAGCACTGTTGTTTTAGTATTATGTATATATTATTACGTTATTTGTCATTAGTTTACGTTTTAATAATTTTGTTGTGCTTTTTTATACATATATTTCTGTTAAGCTTTATTTTTATTTCATTTTATATACTTTTTTCAGATACATATCAATTAACAAAAAAATATTTTGTATTATTTTAGTTTTAGTTTATAGCACTGGCTTGCAGTATCAATTTTATATTTGGGTACCATACTGTATCCCAAGACAGTTCTACTCAAACTTTTCACACTTGTAATCATACTTTGTCAAAATGGTATGGAGAATTCCTTCTCTGCACTTGCTAACTTGACCAGTGAAGTTCATTAATGAGTTTCAAGTTATCATGGGATTCATTTAAGTAATAGAACCAGAGTTTTGATATAGGATTTGCTTTCTACAGGAGACTGTCACCTTACAGAGTGGTCTCTGTGGAGTTCCTGTCAGCTGACATGTCTGGAAGGACGTAGTTTCGAGACAGTGGGCCGACAGGCACGTTCACAGGCCGTGGTCATACAAGTGCTGGAGAATCAGGAGAGCTGCCCTCAACAGGTCTTTGAGACGCGTCCATGTAAAGGTACAAACAGTAAAATATATATATATATATAAAAATGTATCACTGTTTTCACACAGATATTAATCAGCACAACTGTTTTCTACATTTATAATGATAAATAATGTTTCTTGAGCATCAAATTGGCATATTAGAATGATTTCTGAAGGATTTTGAGTTGAAATATATTTCTCAATATTACAATTTTTACTAAATTATTTATTTTATCCTTGGTGAGTATAAGAGATTTATTTCAAAAACATTATAAAAAACCAAGACATTTAAATTGTAGTGTAAATGATAATTAACGTCATTTTATAAATTTCTCTGATCAGTAGTTATGATTATTTTGAATTCGATGGACTGCCACTATTAAATATTTTTAAAAACACTTTTAGTGCAGTCATGCTTGCTCAGTGTGTGTGTGTTTGAGTGTGCATCAGTATAAAATGTCTGCATTCGGCTATTATCACACCTGACTGCCCAGTGCAAGCCTATTGAGTATCTCTCTCACTCTGTGGGGCTGCAGGAGGGAAATGTCATAGTTACGAGTGGAGGACCAGCGCCTGGAATGACAATGAAAGATCAGTCTGGTGCCAGCGTTCTGATGGGGTCAATGTGACAGGTATCCCACCTCTTACATTGAGACTGAGAGAATGACAAATATTCTGCACTGACTTCACTTACAGAAAGATAATCAAAAGAATTGTCGACTCCACATGACAGAAAATCTGTAGGCAATGAAAATCCTGTCATTATTTACCTGGCCTCATGTCGTGCCAAACCTATGTGCTGTTATTTTTTACAGTGGAACAAAAAGGAGCCTTTTTGAATCTTGATCTTCATTCTTGTAATGTTCATAGTGACCAGAGACTGTCAAACTCCAAAAAGGAGGCGAAAATAACCATAAAGGTACTTGTGCACTGCATTCCGTGTCTTCTGAAGGCTTGTGAGTGTTTAATGTGATTAACAGACCCAAGTTTGAATTGACACAGATTGTAGATTAGCTACTTTTATTAGTTTTCTTATATATATATATATATATATATATATATATATATATAAACATTTATACTTGGATTCATCAAAGATGCCTTAAATTGGTCAAAAGTTACAGTAAAGGTTACAGTAAATGTTATAAAAGATTTATATTTTAAATAAATGCTTTTGAACTAAATCAAAGAATCCTGAAAAACAAAACTACAAACACAAAAATATTAATCAGCACAACTGCTTCCAACATTGATGATTAGGAACTTCCGCACACTATCAGTACTTACAAGTAAGATGTTTATTTTGATGTTTTGTTAAATATGTATTCTCAATGAGCTTGTGTGGCTACAGATGGAGCTTTGTTGATTGGTCATGTGTTTATTTCAAATGGGATGAGTTTGAAGATTTGTATATGCCTGATGAAGGTTGTGAGAACGAAATGTTGCTAATACATTTTATATATGAAGAGTTCAGATGCAAAAGCCTTTTAAATGCCATTTGAAATTTTCTTCTTTAATGAAGATTTTTATCAAACTTGTATATTTAAGTTCAGTAATTTCACTTAAATAACAATTAATAGGTAATTATCATTGCCATTTAAGTGAAATTACTGAACTTAAATATACAAGTTTGATAAAAATCATCATTAAAGAAGAAAATTTCAAATGGCATTTAGAGGCTTTTGCATCTGAACTCTTCATATATATTACTTGCAAATACTGATAGTATTCAGGAGTCCCTTATTTGCAGATTTGTCAACCTACCTATTTGGTCTTCTTTTTCTACACACATATCACCTGCAGGTGTGAAATGGTGTTTGTTAATTAAAATTGATGATAATAAATGTTTCTTGAGCACCAAATCATCACATTATAATGATTTCTAAAGGATCATGTGACACTGAAGACTGGAGTAATTATGCTGAAAATTCAGCTTTGCCATCACAGGGATCAAAATAGAAATCAGTTATTTTACTTTGTAATATATTTCACAATATTACTCTTTTTGCTGTATTTTTGATCAAATAAATGCACCCTTAGTGAGCATAAGAGAACAAAGTAATCACATGGCTTCGAAGACTTGGAATTAAGTGCACAAATCGTACAATAACAGACAACTTTTACTGTGCTCTTACAGTCCTCTTTGGAGATTTACAGCCACTATGAAGTCTTGTTGAATGGAAAAGATAAGACACATTCTCTTCATGTGTTACAGTGAGTAAATACAGCCCGTTCTCATCCCAAGGCATCATCTAACTGACGCCTTTGACCATGCGTCAACATCCGATGCACACGGCACCTTTTAGCGTCAATATGAGACACGCCTCCTTGTGGTCAAACCCTAACCCTGCCCTAGACCTAAGCCTACCCGTGTCATCTAACAGACGCTAAAGGATTGCCATGTGCATCAGATTTAGACGCATGGTCAAAAGTGTCAGTTAGATGACGCCCTAGGATGAGAATGCATTGGTAAATAATGACAGAATTTTTCTCTTTTGGGGTTGATTTATCCTTTTAACCCTAAACACAGAACCATAGGCTGAAAATGTGTGGTGGTTGTAAAATAGTAGAAGTAGAATGTGGTACATGAAAGAAACAAAATTTCATACTCGCGTCCCTGCAATGACAATAGATACCAACATTAGTACTAGTAAGAATAATAATAGTATAATAATAATAATAATAATCAGCAATATAAAACCATTCTAAATAAATACAAAGTTATGGCATGAAACTCTAGATGGTGCAGGCTAATAGGGCCTTGAACTCACCTTTTCATAATCACATGGTTACTCTATATATAGGGTGCAGCTGATTGGTTCCTGCCATATCTGTAGCCAAGGAGCTCGCTGCTTAACCTTCAAATACTTGGGTAGCATTTGCCTTAGCTGTTCAGCACATTTTCAGAAAACCTCCACCTTCCCCAGCTCCACCTGTACAGATCTGCAACGGGTAATTTGTGTACACTATATTATACAACAGCAGCTAAAATTAAGAGTAAAATCAATTAATCACTGTAACCATGTGAGAATAACATTTCTTGTTTAGTCATCACACAATGGAGTACAGATTAATGAAAAGTTCATCAGTCTCACCGCTTCTATTTCTTTGCCTGGTGGTTCTGGGCCTAATGCTGTGCAACCTCCTTCCTGAAGGGAAAGTGGCAAACAGACCCTTTTCTGTGTGAGCAAGGTCCCTCATAATAAAAGTAGCACACCTCCTGCATCTGCTGATGTAAATATAGCTTACAGTTGGCAAACTAGTGCGCTCCTGTCAGCAACATCCCCACCACACAGTGATACAGGAGGTGAAGACGCTCTCCCCCATTCATATGAAGAAAGAAAGACTAAAATGCTAACATTTTCCCTATTCTCTCCCTCCATTTCAACAGACGTTATCAATAAACTAACGCTCGTCTGGAAGTGAACAGTGGAAATGTTATAAAACATCGTTTGATTGTGGTGAATTGAACACGCTCCAGATGGAAAGCTTTCGCTTGAGTGTTTAGAGCAAGAACGAAGGCTTTCGGGCTGCGTGAAGTGCTGTAAATAACAGGGAAAAGTGATCTTATCTGTGTACGGAATCGTCTCGGGCAAATATAAGCTGTGAGAGGTAATCTCTTCTCCTTGAGAAAAGCCCGAGCCCATGGTATTAGTCTCTGATGGTTTGACATGTAATTTTCTATTCCAAAATTACAATCTTCACTGATTGATCAGAAGCTGTGATGGGTCCTTTAAGCCATTAATCAGGTGTGACAGTACTTTTATCTGGCCATCAATAGGGAAATGGCAATAATTACCTCTGTTGTTTCCTGCTGGAAGGGGGCTGCTTTCCACAGATCCGGCCAACCACTGTGCGGCACTGTCACCCTCCCTGCACTAAACCCTTCTCCCACTGCAAGCAGGTAAACACTGTGTGCAAAGATATAATCCTGTATTTGAAGCCAATGTGCTTTGATTTTGCCACCAGCATGATTGAGGCATTATTATCGTCCATACCTACCCGAACCCTAAACCTATCCTTAAAATAATATAGTTTTGGTAGCACAATCTGATAGGTAGTGATATTTGTCAGAACACTATATCCATTTGCATGTTAAACCAACGTGTAAATAACAAGAAAAAAAAATCCATCCGATGACCTGAAGTTATTGTCATTAGTTTACTCATGAAGGAAGACTTTTAATGCACGTGTAATTGCTTCAAATAGAGGACAAAAATATCAAACTCACAAAACGGTACATTTACTGCCACTTGCAGTGCACTGAATGCAACTACATGCATTGCATTCCATGTAGCCACATTTTTTTTTCTTTCTGCATGAGTACTGATACAATAGATTTTGCCTTAAAAGAATACTTCAGGCTCAATAGAAGTTCAAACGAAAGCAATTGTGGCATAGTATATATATATATATATATATATATATATATATATATATATATATATATATATATAGTATATATATATCAATTAATCTATAGGTTATGGTGAGGCACTTACAATGGAAGTGAAAATGCTTATATTTTTCTTGTAAACTTTTGCGTATTATTTTACCTGTAGAGTTGTTGCAGTCATTTTAGACATTGTGTTGTCATGTTTGAATTTGTCAAATTGGATTTAATTCACAGAAAAGATTGGTAAGTGATTTGTTACGTTGTTTAGTCAACACAGATGTTCTTAAGTCCTGTGTTTGTACTATTGCAACACTTTAATGAGTACTTTAATGTTTACAGATTGGCCCCAATCACTGCTGTAAGTGCCTCATTGTAACCAGATTTGCTTTTGTATGTAAAGGAGGGGATGAGGGAATTGAAATGTGAATTTTTTTGTGCCAATCAACATTATGCCACTGTCGTTTGATCTCAGGTTGCATTGAACCTGGGATATTCCTTCAAACACAGCGCTGTCTTTATGCAGTGTGTACAGTGTCTCACAGCGATACATGTCTGTTTCAGAGCGGCGTGTGTGGCTGCGAGAAGGGCTACACTGAAGTGATGACCACACATGGATTCCTGGATTACTGCACCAAGACCCCCGGTGCCGACAACAAGAAGGCAGATGTGAAGACCAGCTCGGGAAGATTAAAACCAGGCACCACTCAGATGCAGGACTTCTTCGGCGAATGGTCCCTGCAGCCGCTCGGCCCAGGTATTTGAAATGCAGATGAACAACAGGCTGATGTGGGCCAGTGGAGTGTGGCTTTGAGTTATAGCAGAATATCTGGACGCCTTTTATGAGACTCCAGATACAGGCTGATGTAGAACTCTGTTTAATGCCTCAGTGTTTATGCCCTATTGGTGCTATGAGAAAAGCTGCATTGGACAGAGTCTCATAACAGCGTGATTTGTATTGCCCATAACTTGACAGACAGAGTTGCTTTATTGCTGGCTAGAGGCCATTTCTGATTAGAAGTGAATTTAGCGGTCTGTGGTACAACAACTGTGTGCTGCCAGGTTAGCAATAGGTGTGTGTTCCAGTCAAATGGAGGACTGAAATTCTGAGAATTACCAGAACTGTTATCTGCAAAACAAACTTATGTTATTAAATATGAAATGTATTAGATGACTAAATCAATAAACCAGGACTCGAACTAGCAACCACATTGCATGTCGGAGCACTGCCCATGAAGATATCGGCTCTGACAAAATATTTTCTTAAATATATTTTGCGTTATATTGTTGAGTTTACATCAACTACTTATTTAGACCTTTGCTGTAATGTTTGTTAATAACTTCTTAAACCAGGGGCATTCAAATTCAGCAGTACCATGAGGGACCTGACAAATATTGTTTGATCTACCACTAATTTGGTGCAAAAATAGGTTTTAATGGAGTCTCGACTCACCAAGGCAGCATTTATTTGATCAAAATTACAGTAAAAACTGTAATGATGTGAAACATTATTACGATTTAAAATAAATGCGTTTTATTTTAATAGATCTTAAAATGTAATAAAAACTGTTCTTAAAACTGCTGACTATTTTTGTCAAAACCATGATAATTTTTTTTCAGGATTCTTTGATGAATAGAAAGAAAGATGGAAATAGAAGTACACCGATCAGGCATAACATTATAAGGACAAACTGGCAAGCGTATGGATTTGAGCGATTCTGAAAAGGGCCAAAATGTGATAGCTTGACGACTGGGTCAGAGCATCTCCAAAACTGCAGCTCTTGTGGGGTGTTCCCAGTCTGCAGTCTATCAAAAGTGGTCCAACTAATGAACAGTGGTAAACCGGCGACAGGGTCATGGGCGGCCAAGGCTCATTGATGCACTTGGGGAGCAAAGGCTGGCCTATGTGGTCCGATCCAACAGACAAGCTACTGTAGCTCAAATTGCTCAAAAAGTTAATGCTGTTTCTGATAGAAAGGTGTCCGAAAACACACAGTGCATCACAGTTTGTTGTGTATGGAGCTGCATAGCCTCAGACCAGTCAGGGTGCCCATGCTGACCCCTGTCCACCACCGAAAGTGCCAACAGTGAGCATCAGAACTGGACCACAGAGCAATGGAAGAATGTGGCCTAGTCTTATCAGTAACATTCTGGTTCTGATCAGTAACGCACATGGCACCCGGATGCATATATATGGGAAGAAGGCTAGCCGGCAGAGGCAGTGTGATGCTTAAGGCAATGTTCTTCTGGGAAACCAGGTCCTGCCATCCATGTGGATGTTACTTTGACACGTACCACCGCATTGTTGCAGACATGTACACCCTTTCATGGAATTGGTATTCCTTTAACTGTTTTAATCACAAATCACTGGTCAGAAAATTAGCAAGAATTGCACAAATACTGTAGATAAAGTAACTTAGCACAGAATAGCCTTTCCCAACTTGCAGACAACTTTTTACAGGAAGTAGAGTCAACACTGAAGAAGAGTCAGTGTTGTTCCACTCAATGCGAATGGCTTCAAACAGTTCATGAGTAGCTGGACAATGTATCCCAGTTCATTTGAGTTTAATGTGAGACCAAGTATTCACTATAGAGTTCAAATCTAGACTCTCTCCTGGCCCAAACATTTGACATTGACATCTGATCGTTCCTCTAACAACTTTTCATTTGTGGGAAATATGCCATTCTGCAGTATTTTCCTGTACTGACAGCAAATGCTTCCTAAGTAGTGCATTTGCGTACATTTTTATAATATGCTGACCAATAATTTGTGGTTTAAAACAGTTAAAAGCTTAGTGTTTAGCCATTTTGTGCTAGGCCCTGCCCAGGAGTGTACTGTGAACATCAGTAATGGCTTTGTAATGTAAGAGTCATTCCCAACATGGTCCTTTATTCATTTTATAGGCCAGACTTAAAATGAAACCCTCAGTTTTATACGATTTGTAACCAAAGGACCTTGCTCCATCACTCTATTCACCAGTGGGTTTATTTGCCTAAAGTTATTATAAAGTTTTACAAAACTTAGCAAGATGATCTGTTCCTAAGAGTATAGTTTTTGCATCATCCATTGTGTG